>NC_051862.1:173743127-174043127 GCF_015732765.1 Culex quinquefasciatus | reverse complement strand
CGATTGCAATTGAAATATAAATTAATGTTAAATATGTCTAAGATTGATAATTATGATTTATTAAAAACTTAAACCCAGCTTCTAAATCAAAAGTTTCCGAGATGGCTCAAATTGGCTATGCGAGTTCCTTGGCCAAAATAATAAGACCTCATAATAATAGGGAGGTCCAAAAACAAGTTTCGCGAAAACTTAAATTAAAATAACTAAATTAATCCACTTATGTGGTTGGTGCGTTCCTCACTTTTTTCCAACAATGGGTGATATGATGGGTTTGGACACAAATTTCGTCTAATTTTGTTAGGTTCCGGAATACAAAAACACTCATATCACTCAAGGGCTCATGAGTGAAATCATAAGCGGTCATAGCTTAAGACAGGGTTGCCAGATTTTCAATGTTTTGGACTCGTTGGAAAGGTCTTTCGAATACCTTACCTACGATGGGTCGGATGATGGATCCGGACATTGTTTACATACATTTAAGTGAGATCCGGCTACAAAAAAAGTACATAAATATTACCTAAGTGGTCAAAACTCGAGACAGAGTTGCCAGATCTTCAATGTTTTAGACTCGTTGAAAAGGTCTTTCGATTACCTAACTAACGAAAATATGCGAAAACACATTTTTATACATAATTAGCACCGTAAACCAAGTTAGATGCGACTGGTTTGGTCGAAATCGGTTCAGCCAGTTCTGAGAAAACTGAGTGACATTATTGGTCACATACACACACACATACACACAGACATTTGTTAAGTTTTCGATTCTGAGTCGATATGTATACATCAAGGTGGGTTTTCGAGCTTTAAATAAAAAGTTCAATTTTAAAGCAAAATAATATCTTCTGAACAGCTGAACTGATCTACGCACGCCGAAATTAAAAACAAGTGATATGTTATGCTTCTGAGGAAAATAAAAACAAGTATATGGAAAATGACTAAAAATACACATAGGTTTAATTTAAAACTTATTTGGTGATTTAAAGGTAACGCGACCAAAGATCCGATAGCTTTGTAGTGTTTCTAGCTCTATGTAGTATTTAGAGCCGATCAAAGTGTCATGGTAGAACTGACAGTCTGAGCAGTGCTACCAACATTGTCAATGTCTATAAAAGGACAATGCGTCCACATGTCGTTCTCTTTCATCCACGAACCGTGGAGGTGCGTCTAGTTCTAACATAGACATTTCATTTATAATAGCTGAACTCGAATTTGATTTGAAAAAAACGAAGTTTATATTTTTATTCACTCTATTATCCGATCGATCGATGGATGAATTGATGAATTTGCTTAATATTGTGAAATTTTAATGTTTCTTGAGTCAATGTCAATGAGTTTGCCCTCTTTTTTTAAAGCATATTTGAAAGGATAATTTTGAAAAATATTTAATCAGAAAATTTTACTTCAAATCTTCACTTAGGGTTAAAAACAGGGCTTAGCTGAAGGTTAGTCGAGGTTAGTCTTCGACTAACAAGTTCTTTAAAAAATAAAAATATTTAATCAGAAAATTTTACTTCAAATCTTCACTTAGGGTTAAAAACAGGGCTTAGCTGAAGGTTAGTCGAGGTTAGTCTTCGACTAACAAGTTCTTTAAAAAATAAAAATATTTAAGTCGCCCTTTTTAAACAATTCGGCACCCTCAGCACGGGCCAAGTGAAACTTTGCATTTTGCAAATTTGCCAAGTTGCCTTCATGAAAATGTTATAGCACCCTCAGGAGGCCCCAGGGCGCTCAAAATGCAATTTTTTAAATATAAAAAAAACCTAAGGAAGAATAAAAAATGGGAAGACCTAAATAATGCGTATGATTTAACCAAGAGATTTTTTTATCAAAAAAAGAAGTTATGACTATGACTAAGTTGTCGTTAACATAGAACCCTTAGAAAACTCATAAACATTTAAGTCACTGTTAAATATAACCCACTCTCCTTATCCGGGAACGAGCATTCCGTCACCAGGAAAACCATAATGACGCCAGTTAGTAAGCAAACCCTCCATGTGACGCATCTCCCTCCCTTCCTCATCCCAAAGTCCAACCATGCGCTCTGGCTGTAAAGTATGTACTCAAACCCATACACTAATCACACATCTAAAGCATCACTCCTGCCTGTTCAGTCCTGCTAGTTCTGTTTGTTCTCTAACGGACGCGGTCTTCTTTCTTCTCACAAACACATGGGAATTGGCTGCACATCGTTTCAATGCCACCCCACAGCATCCGAAGAACACGCCGCCGACGTCGCGACGATGACAACAACATTCAAAAAAAGAAGGAAACAGTCCACAACAACACAAAAAGTCAACAGCGTTGTCGACCCTCGGGGCCACGCTTTTATCGCCGTCTCGCCTTCGATTGCATCACTTTGAGACGCCTAATTGCACCAAATTGCGCGCTTTTCTGTCTCGCGGTCAGCCGCCGTTCTATTTGCATTTTCATCTCGCTGAACAAACGCAAACCTCTCGATAGGTCGAAGACGGATTGACAACATCAACAACACAACAACATCAGCAGCAACAAAAAAATCATCAACAAACAAACTGGCGCGGTCGAGTCGGCAACACAGGCCAGCACACTTTTGCTAGAGATGAAAAAGATGCTAGTCGTCGAATCGTCCACGCGAAGCCGTTGATAACGACATTGAACTTCAAGTACGAGTGCGGTCGCCGCGAATGCCCGAAACGGCCTGGAAATTAGCACTCGGCCGTTGTTTTTTTCGCGCACGCACCAATACTCCAAAACCACACACTAAGCTTAACTTTTATCACCCAAACCCGACCCGACGGAACTTACACAATCGACACTGTGAACGACTACGGACAACCCGGACTCGGAGGTGCTAGCTCGGCTAGCGCACGGAACAAACTGAACGTCAGCCGGGGCGCGAGATTCGGTTAAAACCGCACGAGGTTCGGACGCGAACTGCTGACCGGTTCAGCGGGAAGTTTGTATGCTCAGAGAGCGTCAGAGAGAGTTGAACGAGCACGCGGATATCGCGAGATTCCGCCGAGATACTAAGAATTTGCGCGCGAATGAACCCGAGCTTGGAAGCGCGGATGTTCATTGGACTTCATTTGGTGGAGTGGCTGGAGAACAGGAACCTTTTCGCAATGCTTTAAGAAAATATCAACTACGAATTGACAATTTGATAGAACGGATTTGCATTTGATTCATCTTAAAGTATATTTTGAAAACAAATATTACAAATACTATTTAAAAAGCAATCATCATCATCATCATTATGTGAGCAATTCTCTACGAAATTGGCCGATTTCAACCTCTTTTATAATTTGTGTATTTGACATATACTTTGTGGGGGCCTTTCCTATGACCAAAAAAGCTACTTTGTGTCATTTTGGCAGCATTCAATATTACACCATTTTGAATGTTAGTCTTGATTACAAAATCAAAATATTGCTTTCGAAAAGATCGGAAAATTTCACGAACATTTCATTTTTTATCATCGAATATCAGACCATTAATTGCTGAGATACCGGCTTTAGAAAATGGAGGGTTGTTTTGGGTGAGACTTAGAAAACATCAATTTTCCTGTTTCTTTTTCTGTATGCCGCTATATCTCAGCAACCAGAGGTCCAATCTTCAATGTCTCTTGGGCAATTTTATAACTAATTTCCTGAACACCTCCAAAAAAATTCAGAAATTTTCACAAATGGTCGCTATTTTCAAAAATCGAAAAACTGCAAATATTTCGCTGAAGCCAAATTGTCGCTAGCATTCTCTTGTAAATGGGGCCCTAATATAAAAAATATCTGAAAGTACTTTTCGATTGTAAATTCAATTTTACATTTAAAAAATCAGGTCAAAAATTTTTATGTATCGAGTTTTGATTTTCTCCAAAAACCATGTTTATTTCAAAAATTTATAACTAAATTTTCGACCATACTTCTCGGTGGCTCGAAAGTTGCGGGTTTTTGTCTCCTAAAACATATCAAAAAATCTCCAAAATCAAAATACACATATTTTGGGAAATTGCGTTTTTGATTTTAAACCCCATTTTTACCATTTTTACATTTACCCATAGATACTCGAAGGTAAAAAATCGAAAAAGGGAAGGGAAAAGTCGGAAAAATGTATGGAAAACTAAAATTTCTTACGGTTTGGTCTGAAGACTTATATTTCTAAAGGGCCAAACATTCAATATTACGCCCTTTTAAAATGTTGACCAATATTTCGATTTTTTGAAAAAATCTGTATTGATTCAAAAATTCCCGGTCAAAGATTTTTTGCAGAAAATGGAAATTTCTGAAAAGTTGGCATTTGATGTCCCCTAAACCATATAAATAAATAATAAAAATAGTTTTTTTTTTTTTTCAAATCAAGTTTTAGTGACAAAAAATTAAATTAAAGATCACAATTTTTTTACCGTGTATCATTTTTTTTTTCAGTGTAGTCCTTATCCATACATACAACTTTGCCGAAGACAGCAAATCGATCGAAAAATTCTTTCAAAAGATACAGATTTTTGAGTTTTCATACAGCAATACAGCATTTATGTAAGGACAGCTACCAAATTTGTATGGAAAATTATGTATATATGTATGTATGTACAGAGGAACCTCTTTTTACGCGGTGCTTTTTACGTTTTTCTTATTTGTCGATTTCTCTGGAACGACGCAACAGTTTTGCAATCTTTTAAAAGCAATTTGTAGGTTTTGTTCAGATCTACAAAAAGCTTTTTGGAGCTTCCAAAAATATTGTATGGTTTTAGAAAAATCTACGAAGTAAAAAGCGTAACGCCACCGCGTAAAAAGAGGATTCTCTGTATGTATTTGAAACCCCGTCTTGTCAGGACTTGGCCATGACCACAGTATATTTCAACTGAAACGGTTCGGTTAGTAATCACCATATGTCTAAATCCTTTGAAGCAAAAAAAAAGTCTTTTCTTCTGAAATTGTACAGACATAATTCGGTAATGCAGATGACTCGGGCCAGGCAATCCACGACTCCCTCGTCCATATGTATATGAGATGGCCCTGGGCTGTTTTGAGACAGTGTCAGTAGTTAAATGATGGTTAGATATGTTATACGCTGTGCCATTATTTCGTCACTACGGATCAATTCAGTTCTAGAGCACTAACTCCATGATGACCGACTGGTTAGTGTCCCAGACCATTAATCCAAAGGTGTGAGTTCGAATCCCACTTGATTCTTAAAGGTTTTTTGTTCATATTCTTAGTTCAATTCCTGTGTGTGTGTGTGTGTGTGTGTGTGTGCAACCAACCAAACGGGACCACGCGGTCGCTTCTTACAAATTGAGTTGTTTCCATGTATTTTTAGCTCTCATTCTATACATGCAAATAACTCGCATAGGCATTTGGAAGGTGTTAGCTCTGCCGAGCTTCGGTGACCCATTTCTACGCTGGCTAGCCGAGCGCGAGGTACTTCAGCTTTGTCGACAAGCCCCGCTCTGAAGAACGTTTGGACCAATCGGATTCAAACGTTATTTAGAACTTCCGAACCATTGTCAAATGGACAAGGACCCAGCGCGTATATAGTTGATGGTGGTAACAGTATTCCTAATTCCAGTCATACACGGAGAGACTGTGCCCAGAAATTTTAACAATTTAAATTGTTGATTTTACTTTCGTAAATTTCACAAAAACGTACTTGTTACGGCCAATTTTCAGTTGAATCAACCAAAATTCAGTAATAATTTAATAACCTGTTTGTTGAAAATGCTAAAGGCAAAAAGCTAACAGATTTCCCGAACTCGAATGAACGTGCTCGACTGTTAGCTTTGGTTTTAGAAAAATCAAGATTTTTTTTTGGTTAAATGTAAATATCAATTGGTTGATTATTTAAAAGATGAACTTGGGTTTGTTTACGTTTGTCATTTGAAGTCAGGATTCGAACAAGAGCGGTCGATTTGTTGAGTTTGTGTTGTTAATTGTGAAGTGAGAGAATGTGAAAGGTGAAAATCACACTATTTGGCTAATGTTGAAGTGCAAATCTAAGTGAACACTGTTGCAACTGTGGAGGTGCAATTGGTGAGTAAGTTTGTTGATGATTTCTTTGCAGGTGATAAACTATGAAGAACAAGACGAGGACATTCGCAATGAGGACCTCTGATGCGAGGGGACTTCATGACAATGTTTTAAGGAAAGGGAAGGGCAGTGAAAGGAAGAGGCGGGCGAACTCTTGCACGACAATACTTGCACGGGCAAATTTAACAAAAGGTTGGTTAATCTAAGTAAGTATGGATTTATTTTTACATAACAATTTATCTGTTGTGATTTTAATTAGAAAACTGAATAATCAAAAACCTTCGTGCTTACGATGGATACAATTTTAATGAACCATTTTTTCAGAATCATCAACCATAAAATATATGGAAATGAGTACACATAATATCAAAATAAAAATGAGATGATGGGAAATGTCTAAAAAATAAAATTTATAAAAGATATACAAAAGAAGATAGAAATATTTTAAAAATGCTGTTAAAAGAAGACTGCTAAATAAACTGGTAAGTAAAACTCAAAATATTGTTTTCAGGAAACGGAGCATTATTGATATTTCTTCTTTCCTCATTATAATTACATTTATTTACGATCCTTTTTTCAGTTTATAGACAAAATTAAGGATTTTGTATCAAATTACTAATAAATTTTATATGTCTATTTGCAGCAAATGGTTCGTTTTGGTGTAAATTCTGTGTGAAAAATAAATAAACCTGAGACCGTTGTAGATGATGATGACTTATCGGATGATTGCACAGTGATGGTAAGTGAATACAACACTTAATTTTATACAACATAATAACTTACTTGGTGAAATATCTTCAAGGAATTCACGAGAAATTAAACATCTTTTATAAATATGTTTAACAAAATTTGTAATATGTTTTATTATTATTTTTTAGATTTATGCAACGTATTTTTTCAAACTTTAATCAAACTTTACATGTTTTATAATAACAGATAATAAAAAGTTTTGTTTTGATGCTTTTGACAGTAATTTAATAACTTCACGCAAAAAAAACAAATTAGTACAAAAGTTAAAATTTTAGGCAGAATTAATGCGAATATAAAAACACCCAGCATTAATTTGTGAGGCATTATTATAAAATTTACTGCAAATTCAATAAAAATATTGCTAACAATAGCTAATTATTGACTACATGCACGAATGTTTTTCTGTATTTAAGTAAGACATTAGTTAAAATTATAGCTAGAAATTCAGCCCGGCCTGTATCGTTAGATAATTAAAGAAAATATATATCGACACTAACATAAATTATGTTTAATTAAGAAATGTTTTGTTATAATTCACTAATAATTTGCAGCATGCAAAAATATTTCAGTTAATAAAACGAAAAAATTGTTGAAAAATAGTTGAAAAGTATGGCCCAGCCTGTTTTTTACAGAATATTCCACAATATTTCAGCTTAAAACAAAAAAAATTAGTTAATTTTCTGAAAAAAATATTCTAGCAGTCGACTGCTAGAATTTTTTTCGGCCATTTAACCAACGAAAATGGCAATTCCAACTATTTTTTTAGTTAATTTTAGTTACTGGTGGTCAGCAATTTTGGGTTAACAAAATCAACAATCGATTGTTGAAAAAAAGCTGTGTAAAAAATTAACCCATACTTTTAGTTAAATTAACCAAGATTTTCTTAGATTTGCCCTGGCCGGTCTCTCCGTGTAGCTCACCAAGTCGCGATGGCCTAGTGGTTAGCATTTTTGCTTACCAATCCAAAGGACGGGGGATCGAACCCCGACTCGAGCGACTTTGATTTTTCGTTCATGTTCAGAGTTTCAAGATTTATATTTCCTATACTTTCTCGTTGGGAGCAGATGGGAATCGAACCCAGGACCATTCGCTTACAAAGCGAACACCGTAACCAGTCAGCCACGGCCGCTCCCTCTCCTATTCTTAGTTCAATTCCTGATTCCAAATATCAAGGAAACCGACCGGGATTTGATCCCTGAACCTTCTGCTTTCGAGGCAGAAACCGCGACCATTAAGTCACGGAGCCGGTTCCAAATTTGTATGGAAATTTATATGGACAAACTAATGATGCGAAGGCACCAAACAAGTTTCAGCCTGATTTAAAAATACGAAAAAAATTCGAATGACCGAAATCTGAGAGAATTGCTCATATATAAGTGTTAAAGAATGTTTACAATTAATTTGACAAGTTTCAAATAAGCTTTTGTATCAAAGTATATAAAAAGTGTAATGAATGTGTACAAAAATAGCATAATTTATAAAATTGACAAAACAACTCTTTGTTTTTTTTATCGATAAATATCTAGTTAATTAATCTAATGATCACATAATTAAATGCAAGAGAACACAATAAAATCATACGTATCAGCAGAAACATATTTGAAGAAAGAAATCATGTCAGTTGTTTATTAGTAATCGATTTTATGAAATCAAGACAACAAAGATTCACCTGGGTTCACCTAACAGTTAGTCATTCATGAACGCTGAATCCATCATCTCCACAGACTCTCTATAAACAAAAGCTTGCGAGGAAATCTTCATTTTCTCTCTAGTAGAATTTCTGTACCCTGGTATCTCTCCTTACTCCCAATCACTCGAACAAGACTCAATCCTACACAGCGCGACATCGTCAGTCCAATGCGGAATCGAAACAGCTTCTGTCTCGTGATAAGCAGTAATACATGAGCCAATACACGCGGATTTCCAGCGGAATCCCAAGAGTCCGGAATGCGAGTATCGTGTAAACGCAAATGAACAGAACATCCTTCTCTGACTTCCCGGGCGATCTACAAAGACTACTCAACAGAAGGTGGATAATCCATCGTTTATTGTATCCGTGTCCGTTTCAAGTTATAGAGAAAATCAATCACACGTCTGCTAGATCAGACCTGGAAGAATCACTTGACCGGATTAATCCAGGAGACGCTTGAGCTAGCAGAAGTTGTATGATTCAGAAATAATTTATTTTGAGTCAGCTGACATTTTTTTTTAATTTTATTGCTTCCAATTAAAATTGACTAGTTATTAATAACATGATTCCTATGTACTCCGCGTTGAGTTGACTACCAATGCTAACCATGTTTTGACATCAATTAGTGCTGGTCCCATTCTCATGCAAAATCCGCTCGTTTACATCATCGTTACACTTCACGACCAAACAACGCTACTCAGAGCCCCGATCACACAAATAACTGGTAGAATTGTTCTCTAGCTGTGAATAACGCTCATAGTGTCCCAACTTGTTTTAAACCCTTGACTGTTCAAGATTTGTTGATTCTCGGGAATCTGTGTAACAAGACAGCTTTTTAAACTACTTTCAATAGCTGTACAATCGAAGGTTACTACCGCTGACAAAGTGAAAGCAATCACTCGCAGCTGTAACAATCTGCGGTGTAATAATCTTGACATGTCGATTCTATTGCTACAGTCCGGCAATAAACTTCGAATAAATAAATGCATTGAATCTCGCGCTGTGGGTCATAAAATATCAACTCTGTATGGAGTGCGCGTGGCCACCACCTGAACCGTTCCAGCAGCCCCAATATGCTAATTAGGGGCGATAGAATTGATCTAATTTCAAATAATTCTCAACCAACTATTTTTCAATTATACGACTCCGTATTACGGAACAGCGGCTCAGCTTTTTGCGCCATTCACTTCAAGCCGGACATACGAGAGCTTGTTACAGAATGGCACGCGACTCCTTCTGGATCACCGATCGTCCGTATTTGGCTTTGGCATCCCATGTTCCAGGAACTCGATCCAGCATCCGTAATCTGCAAACAGCTCGTTTTGATTCGATTGATATGCATCACTCACGGTGTTTGGCTTAGCCCCCCTTCATCGTTCGACAAAACAAGGAGTGACACAGCATCTAGTGGAAGAGCGCGCCGAACAGGAACCGATCCAGTTCTAATGAGCAAGCGTTCAACGCCCCTTGAAAATGATGGGGCTTATGCTGTTTGTTGACTGCTACTAATAGGATTGGGGGGACCGGCTCGGGCATTAAAACGGGTAGCCTAAAGTTGGAGGGGAAAATAACGCAATAACCACCAGTGTGGACACAATTGAGGAACATTTTTTGATTCGTTCAACAAAAAAATACACCATCCGTCAAGGTTCCAGTTCCAGTGGATTTCCTTGTCGCACCAACTAACCAACCACCGTCGCCAGTCGTCTGTCCGGAGGATTTGGTGCGGTATTATTCCCGGCGACGTCAACGGCGATTAATATGGCGTCGGCTGTACACCTGAGTGGTTTGTACCAGTCATCAATCTAGAATGCCATCACGCCCGATTGATACAGATTAAATGGCCGGGGCTAGCTCAGGTGAACACCGAGTTGAGTTGGATTGTCGATCTGTACTCTACAGCAGAGGGGCTAAGCATTACCCCCTGCTGGGTGGCTCAAATCTTGGTGGCGACCACAATCCTTGGGTCGCCGAGGCGAGGGTGTGGTATTTGAAAGTGTTGGGGCTTAATAATGTACCTGGACGGTTGGGGCTCCAGCACAAGTGTCAAGCGAGGCTGGTGTATCATTTTAGACGCGGATTTTAGCAAACCATTAGTTAGAGATACTAAGAAATCCCATGGTGACACTATAGTTTCCAGGGACCTGTTTGATTACGTACGAATCACGATCTTGAACAGGATACAGTAGATAACTTGGCTAGAGTTGAATATTTTGAAAATAGAAGAAATATGAAATATAAAATAAAAATAACTCTCTACTTTTTTCAAAAGACGATTTCGTGGCATATATTTTTCTTTCTTTAATTTGAATGAATATGAATATTTTCAAATTCATAAGTAAAGCTAAACATGTATTAATTTTGTGTTTGTGACCTTAGATATCAGTTGTACCAAATCTCTTCATGCTAATGTATGATCAAAGCTCAATTAACATTTCCAGCACCTAGTTCTTGCACCATTAACCAAAGCCTGGCACAATCAAAATGAAGTTATTAAAAACGTCCAAGAACTGTGTGGCACTCACATTTGCTCTTTCCGCAAACTTTAGTACCAGCGAGCGTGTTCTTGATCATTCCCATTAATCATAACCAACCGTGAAGTGAACTTTATTCCCCGAAGAACACGTTCTAAAATACACCCCATAAAGCCATAAGCCATCAACCGCCACAGCATCATGTGATTCATGCTGGAATTCTAACCTCAAACCACCCTGATGTGTGTGGGTGGGCTTGGTGGCATATGCGAGGTTTTCTATTAGCCAGGCTTAACCTCCAACGTCCACGTTTCGTTCGGATGGAGTCTGGAAGGAAGGCTACGACTCGGTAGCAGTAAACGATCTCTTATAATTTGTCTTGCTCACGGTTATGTTTACCTGTCTAATCTTGTTTAGTTCATTAGAATCGCGACCGTTTTTGCAGTGCAGTGCAAACTTGTTAACTGCTTTTCTGAGTATCTTATGTCAAATTGCAAATCTATGGCGCTGTTTAACGTTGTATTCCTACGCTGCCGACAGCAACAATTACTAGATGACATCGCAGTTAGTTTCATAAACTCCCAGAAACAACCAGCTAGTTGAAACCAGCAATAACGCATTAAGCGACTTGAAGTGCCGATTTATCTGCAAGGCACAAACCTGCCCCCATTTCCGAACCACCACACCGTGATCATATGACGCATTCTGGGGTGCCCACTTAATACAGTAAGTTTAACCCGAATGTAAACACCGGTCGTTGATATTCAAGGGTCCCGCAGTGGACCACCGACGAGGAGTCGTTTTGTTGGGGGAACTTCGGATGAAGTTCACTTACGCGCGCAGATCATGCCTCCTGCCTGCGGTACTTGCTGTATGCTTAGCGTAAATATGCTGCAATTACTTCAGAGCAAGGAAAGGCCATTTTTATTTGAGAAACGCAAATAAATCATTCAAAATCAAGGACTCGTTCCTAACGCGGCATGAGGTTAGCACATCTGCACGTAGCAGTGGCAGTATTTGAATGTTATGAATTGTCTATATAACTGAATCATAACATATTTTTTGAGGAAAATAAATCAGCACTACTTTCAAAAGTGTGTTTTGAGAAATTTTCTCAAATAAGTTTCGCCTGAGTTTTCTATCCCAAGCAACACACTTTGTCAGATAAACGTATTTCCTAACTGGTTGTATAACCGATTGGCCTCGTTACCACAACTTGTTCTACAACTTCTGTGCATTGGAAAAAGCGCACTTTTTTCTGTTGTATAACTTGCCAGAATAAGATGCAAGTTATCAGAGTAAGTTGTACAAATGTATTTGACAACACTGTGCTAGCTAACAAGAGATTCAACGGAAAAAGGGGCGTGGTTAACGGTTGTGCTGTCAAATCAAAGCGCACACTGAAAAGGAAAGATAGATTGAAAACAGTTGTCTAACCGTCACCCAACTTACATGTAAACAAATAGTTCTTATTAGAATTTCAATCAACGACGAAGCCAATAAAAATAGTGTCTCTGACTATTTTGGTACGCTTGTTTCTGCCCGATTTATTTAGAAAAAATAGAAATTGCATGAAAAAACAATCCTTTCGCGCTCTCTAACTTTGATTCTTGTGAAACCCTCTTCATGTCAAACTTTTAGATTTTCCTTTTTTGATGAACTTCGTCTTTCCCAAGATTCGATCCGATGACTTCGACGATTTGTTGTTATCTCCACGGCAGGTCCAGGCGCGCTTCCACATCTCTCCACGAGGCTTCATAGTAAACAAGCTGGCCTAAACGTCAATAAGAAGGCTGCTGTCAACTTTGTTATACAGCAGTGAGCTATACAACTTAACTCCAGAAAAGGCTGTCATTGGAAATTAAGTTATATAAGTTTGTTTTAAGTCAGTTTTTATAACTCCAATATACAACTTAGTTATAACAAACCGTTTCAACTGGCATTTCTATTACCGTACCACGGAGCAACATTGAAATCGGTGTGATTTTAATTTGTTATTTTCTATCATGAACTCCATAAGCTGACATTTTTGTAGCTTTTACCGGCAATATTTTTTCAAACTAATCGGTAACAATTAAAATTATTGCAATCTTCGATAAATAAACAATATTGAAACTCTTAATACCTCTAAATACAAATTTACACCACCTAACAACACGCAATGTCAAGTTGAATATGTTTGTTGATTATCAGTCATATAACTTATTCTCCAATAACATTTGTGTAACAAAGCGAGAAAACCTAAGGTTATTTATAGAATTATTGGCCACGCCCATTTTTCAGAAGATGCCGTCACATGACAAGTTAGATAAGCAGTGAAACAAACAGTGCAATATTATTCTTATTCAACAAACTGTTTTCGAGGAAAACATTGCAGATGACGGAACAGCATCTTGGCATATCAGCATTTTGACGTTTAATTACAGCTCATAAAAAGCGTTTTTGACTGAAATCAAGTGATAAATACCTCAAACGGAAGTGAGCAAGCAAGTTTCTATCGAAGGTGATCGAAAATAAGTTGTTTAAACAGTGTAAATCAGCAAATTGGATGGAGTTAGGAGCGAGTGCTAAACCTCCCAAATAGGTGAGAATTTTCTCCATGTTGTGTTTTAAAGTTGGAAAAGAGTGAAGTTGACTTTGTTGTGACACTTTTGTGGCACAAAACACGATAGTTACATAAGTAAGATATACAAGCAGTGAAACAAACTGTTATTTAAGTTATGTTCAGATTTTGTCTCGTATGTTTAATAAAAACAATTGTCTAACTATTACTCAACAGTCGACAAGTTATGAGTGCTACATGGGTATTTTTGGGATGCTAAAAGATTTATTCAAAAATCGTTATAAAACACAACATCAACTTAAAAACACAAAAGACAGCACAAACCGATATTCTAAGCTTCTGGATATTTTTTTTAATATTTTGGATTTTTTTTGACAGTAGCTTTACTGCTTGAAGCTGCTATTCAGATTTAAGGCTTAAATTGAATCTGTGTCATTGCAAAATCATATGCAGTGGAGTTTTACGAAATTACTTCTTATAAATGTTTGACTCATACTGAAAAAATGATCATTTTGCTACTTGTTTAATAACCCACTCAACATTTTTGAATTGATGTCAGTAAAACTTTTCAGTTTCATCAAGGTAGAATAGATTTGAGCTTCCTCCAATTAATAGAATTGAATTCGAGTGAATTCCTTTCCAATAAATTTAACTGTAAATTTCGGGTACCAATAGTTCGGAATAATCTTACGCAACCATGCGCACCCTCTTATTTTTGCTACCTCCGTATATAAACCTGGGTACGCATAGTTGCTCAAGATGATTCCGTACTGCTTATACCCACAATTAACAAATTTATTTTATGGCTGCTGAAAAGTACTTTTTAGTACTGTTATTTTTGGTGAAAAGTTGGACTTTTCATCCTTCAAGAATGACAGAATAAGCAGTTTCATAATGGAAATTCAAAAAGTACTATTTCACTCAAGTTTGTTGGCATTTTGTCATCCAAAAGATCAATTGAATAAAAAAAAGCACCGTCAACTGTTAAATCCATTTATTTGTTCATCGATTTAGTGACATTTGATGCATCAATTGATCATTTTCCGTAGGGGAAAGGGGAATAAGACTATATCTGTAAATGACTCACAGTTACCACAACTCCGACCGCTATCCCTATTCGTTTCCATTTCGTTAATGTTCCTTAGTGTTGTGATACGTGCTTGCAAATGCTAAACAATAGTTATGTTAATTGTGTATAACTTTTAAATTCTGTTCCTTCAAGGATTGACAAGGGTTAAATATGTCGGTGCCATTATCCTGTTCTAATTATATTTCCTGCTACTCCATCAACTACAAAAGTACATGTTGCGAATAGTGGTTTCACTTTTTTGTAACGTTTTTACGAGATAAAATAAGATCCGATAGGTCTCACCATTACTGGATTTGTACTGAAATTATGCTTCATTGTGTGTGTGTGTGTTTTCTTTTTTCGTGATCATGTGCTTCGTTTCATTCTATGCTTCAAATTGACTGGCGCTAACGGAATCATTTCTGAAATTTTGGTATGTGTGCAGTAGTGAGTTAGTAAAAGTGTCCTTACTTAGTAACAAAAGCAAAACAAACGAGTGACTTTTTCCTTGGGATAGGCCATGCCAGTGCGAAAAATAGCTAACTTTTGTTCATTACATCAATAACGTTACGGTATTGTTCGTTTGCTAATGATATTTTGTTGATACATTCTATTAGACCTACCACAGATGTGTAACATGTCTTTGCTTGTAACTTTTAAAACTAAAGTCTTGACTTACTAGTTGGTAAATGCTTCTAATTCAATGGAAAATTAGTTTTGCCAATGTAAATGCTAACTTCGTTCGAATTGATTAGTTTTAAAGGATAGTGCTGCTGTAAAAAGTCACATGCGTGTATAAAAGAATAAATAGGGTCTATAATAAATATTGAGCAAGAAGGGATCAAACAGACTAAAGGGTAAAAAATTGCCACAGATTGAAAAGAAAGGAGGTGCCTCAACAAATTGTCAACAGTCCGTTTTGGAAGAGTGTTAAAAGCCTCAAGAAAGTGCGATCAAGTTTTAGATAGCTTCAATATTTTCGTCATTGTCATTGTCGTCGTCCGATGCCAGTGATTCTGCTGCGTTTTCTTCAAAGTTTGAAGATTCAGAGGTTTCCATCGACGATGTTGGCTCTTTGTCCTTGCCACAATCCTTATCTCCACCCGCTGCATGCTCTGCAACTTCTACAAACGGACCACAGCAGCTGCTGCTGCTTTCCTCAGCCGGACCTCCACCGTCAGTTGCGATCGAGTCCATGACGTAATTTTCCGAATCGGATGAAGAAGAAACGGGTACTTCCTCCTTCTCGTGCTGAACCGGCGATACCGACGATTCTTTGCTCTTTGGCGGTGATGCCGAGTTTGATCTGGAAGTGGAAGCCGTTCCCGAATCGTTGACCACAATTGTCGGGGTGGGTTTCGGAGAGTCACGTGAAAATTCCCGACTGGGACCAGGTCTTTCGTTGTCATGCTGGTAATCCACCGATCGGAACGTACCATCGGTAATGCGACGAATTTCCCGTGGACGAGGAATGCCATTTGGGAGACCGCCGGCCGCTGGTCGGAAACTGTTATCTTCAAAGTTGAATGCCCAGTTGCGGAACGGATCGCTAGCTCCCGCTCGATCCTCCCTTCTAGACGATGAATGCGAAGGACTTTCCGATCGGGCGCGGTTGGTATTCGTCAGGGTGGGTCGACCTCCAGCGTAGTCCACTCGTCCGGAAGGTGAATCGACTGGAACATTTTCATACTCGTGTTCGCGCAATCGAGACAACTGTGGAGTATTTCTCAACACGCGTGGGTAACTTCCATTCATGGTTGGATATTCTCGAGCGGGTGGAATGTAATCCCCATACTCATGCGAACGCATCTCAGCTTGGCCGTCCAAGCGCATAAGCTCCTGGTGATTGGTAGCACTTCCGCATCCATCACAGTTGCGAGAAAACATGAAATTAAAATCAATAAACTTGTAATCGGGTGGTGTTTGGCCAACCCACATCGGGAGCCACTTATTCACCAGCAACCACTGCAGGGAAGGTTTGGTCACACGATTCGCCTGGAGGTCGCCGTCAGCTTGCTCAGCAGAACTGGTTTGATTTTCTTTCTTCAATTTGTTCCTGATCTTCGGTATCGTTCCGGTAATCTTTTGGGTTGCGGTGGATGAAGATGGACCGGCTGTAGTTGCCGGAGTTCCACCAACTGCTCCAGCAGCTGCATCGCCGTTACTTGCCTGAGCGGTGGCAGCATTGGCCGCATTTGGGGCACCATTTTTGCTTATGTTGTTCATCGATTGAGAATTTTCGCCACCCAAGCAACTGAAGAAACTTTTAACATTCACAGACGACGTATCTTTGCCCGTGTTTGGTTGATTGTTGTTTGATTGATTTAATCTTATGTGTCCAACGGTACCGAGATGACTGTGTCCCAACACCGCGTAATGTCCTCCCAAGCTGTAGTGGTCAATATTTCCACAAGATGAGCTCAAATGACGCTCGATGCGTCCCACACCGTGTCCAATGACATCTAGTCGACCGAACAGTCCCCGGTTCGATGGACCAGCTCCGGTTCCAAACGAGCCCGTATTCTGGTAGGCAGGTTCTTCACGAACACGTTCGTAAACATTATCATGTTTGGCAAAGTTGTTTTGATTTTGGTATCGATAGTATTGGTAGGACTCGGTATCATCGAAGCTCCGCTGACGTGGAGTTCGCATCGAGTTGGGTGCGCATCGCGGACGATTCAGGTCCAAATGGAGATTCTGGTAACGTGGAGCTGAACCGAACGATTGCTGGTTCTGGTAGTAGTTGTTACGTGGAACGGCGCCTCCTCCGCGGGGCACATCGTAGCCGGCAGTACGGTCGTAAAGTTCGTTTCGGTAGGCAAGTGGATGGTACTGTTGTTGCATCTGAAGCATGCTTGGCGGTGGTGGTGGACAAGACCCAAGCGGTTGCATGTTGTTACGGAGTCCCAGGCCCAGAGGTGGGGCCGAAGACTGGCCAGGTTGGGGAGGGTTCATCTGTTGGACGTTATGGAGAGGCTGTGGAATGATACCAGAAGGGTTTTGGGCAACTGCAGGGGCAACCGGAACGACGCCAGCATTTGCAGCGGCAGCAGCGTATTGTTCAATTGACTCGTAAATGTTTTCGTAATGAACGTTATTGTTATTATTGTTGTTGTTATTATTGTTATTGTTGCTGTTGTTATTGTTATTACCATTGTTGTTGTTGGGTTGAATATAACCGGCAGCTCCCGCTTCAGAGTTGAGTCCTTCGGCTTGACTATTTTCGTCGTCGTTGCTTTGGTTAGCTTGGCTATTATTTGCTGCACTTCCAATAATCGAACAATTTGCATATCTTGAGCTGCTTGCTGCTGTGACGGCGGAAGCGCCCTGCTGTTCGCTTCACATGGGCTTATCTATCATAGCTACTCCCGCATAGCTACGGCCAATGCTCATCGAGGCCGGAAGGAGACGCCAGCTGTTGGTTTCAGGAGTGTACACTTCAACCGACGCTAGATTTGAGCTTCCATCGTCTCCTCCGACCACAAACAACATGCCCTTGTGAGCAACCACTCCAGCATTACGTCGGCAGAATGCCATATCGGCCACTTTGTGCCACATGTTGGTCTCCGCGTTGTACGCTTCAACCGATTTTCTGACTAACGGACCATCATGCCCACCGACGGCATACAAAATATTGTCCAGCACTCCAACGCCGGCACCACTGCGACGGTCCGACATCTCGGCAATCTGAGTCCAGGTATCGGTCGCTGCATTGTACCGTTCAACAGAAGACAAGCACTGCCTTGAGGCACCATCATATCCACCAACGGCGTACAACAGTCCATTTACTACACCAACTCCCACCGAGCTACGCCTGGTCGACATTGAGGCTATCAATCTCCATTCCTGGGTACGCGGATCAAACATCTCCGCCGAGCTTAGCCCAGATGATCCATCGAATCCACCAACGGCAAAAATACAATTATTCAACACCGCGACACCAAGCGTCGACCGTCGAGCCTCCATGCTGTTACAGGTTGTCCACTGGTCCTGCACGGGATCGTAAACGTCAACCGTACGAACTCTCAGAGACCCATTGAAGCCTCCAATCGCATAAACCTTATCACCTAAAACAGCCAACCCAGCACGGCACCGTCTAGTGGGCATCTCAGCCACCTGATACCAACGCTCCTCACGCAGATCGTAACACTCGACCGAGCGAATCGCCTTCGGTGCCTGTCCTCCGATGACGAGCAGCACCTTCGGCAAACCTACCGGCTGTCGAGGAATGGTACGCGGTGTTTTGAAGGTGGATTTTTGCTCGCCCTTCAGCAAGTGATATTTGAGGGCCTCGATGATGAAATCCTTGCACTGAAGGTCACCCTTGAGCAGTTGTTCCTTCTCGACCCGCTGGACGAGATATTCCTGCGAGAGCAATGGGAGCCGGACGTGCTCCATGAGGTCCGCCAGAAATGACTGACGAGTGGCGATGTCGTACTGAAGCCAGGTGATGACGCATTCGTACACCTACGAAAAGGTACGGGGTTTGAAAATCGTGAAGATGGAATCCACAGAATATGACATACCTTCTCTTCGGAAGGAACCGACAAGCGATCACTTTTGATTAAATTAACAACTTGTTCACTTGTGAGATTCAAGAATTCGTCAAACTGAACCACCTCCCTAAAATTTAATAAGGTAGACTTGTTAAAAGGTCTAACTGGATATTTTTGGGCATTTGGAAATCAAAACACAGACGCAATACTTACGAAAAGTGTTGTTCGATATAGGTTTCAGCGTAGTTCAGCAGATCGATGCACCCGTGGATGTCGGCAAAGTCCCGAATACCCAGGCAGTTGCTCGGATCGAGCTGAGTCTGCAGATAATCACAGCAAGCATCACGCACGTCGGTCAGCTGCAGCAGGTTGGCCGCCGTCAGCAGAACCTGCACATTGTCCTCGGTAACTTCAACGACCGAAGTGTAAACGTACTCGATCAGAAGCTGCAGAGCCCGGTGGTCGACACCCTGCAGCGTAATCCGATCCTGGCGGCTTTCTTCGAAGCCCGTAAACATGGCGTAAAAGTACGGACTGCACGAGGCCAGCACCATCTTGTGGGCCGGAATCTCAATGCCATCCGCCACCAGTATCACATCGCAGAGCAGGTTTTGTCTGTCAAGTTTGGGAAGGGGAAAGTGTGTAGAACAATGGGATGTTCGTGGGAACTAATGGGAATTGTGTGCTTACTCTCGCATATTATTCATGGCGTCAAATGATCGCTGGGTGTGCACATTGTTGCGATAGGCTCCAACAGATTTGTCCTTTCCATTCGGTCTGGGCAGTTGCTTCTGGGAACTTTCATCCAGCGAGTTCTGGCTAGCGTAGCGGACCAGAATACAACTAAAATGGAGAGAAAATCGTGTAGATCGTTTGACAAACTTGAGCAATTCCCAGATAAATTCTGTTAAGAGACTACATTTCCGGGTTTTGCATACAATGGCAAATAAGCGCGAATGCGTAATGGAACAACCTTGTTTCAGTTTCGTTTTCTCAAGACCTCGCATCAGCAACGAGATCTTGCGATACATATCTCGTACCAAAACATCAACAAACGCAGTTTCCATCCATTCATCTCACTAGTACAACAGCAAAAATGTAAACATCACTAGTGAGATGATGAGCAGAATCGATTTTGGGCATCCCTCACCCTCTCAGCCAGCATAATAATCGTGCCTACCTTCCTCGCTCCATCGTCCCCTCGGCTGCCGAGTTCTGGCTACTTCCAGTGTTGCTGTTGTGGCTATGGCTTAGGTTGTTCATGATATTCAGCATACACCACCGACGACAACCAACGCGTCCAACAGCCTGCTACAACTACCCCCTAAATCTCAAGGCTCAATGCGCTTCCAGGTGCTCTGCCCCGTTCGATGTCTCGTTCACCTCGCTCACTGTCGTCGAACAATGGCGACGGCTACAGCTGAAGTGAAAAATAGCTCTGCACGAACTACGCACATGCCCTGGACAGCAAACCGGATCGCAAACAACGGCACGCACTGTGACCTACTGGCCGCGTACGGGTTCGTCACGGTAAAGTTCCATTTCGGTGGAAAATTTCACTTTTTTCACGACGCAACCAATCCCGTGGCCATATCAGACTGGCGAAAACAAAAAACAAACTTCTCACCAGCTGTCTGGCCCGATAGAAAGCACGGGGAGGGTGAGTCATGAGCAGAACCCGTGAACAGTGAATCGGTTCGGTGAAGATTCCTATAAGAATCTGTGAGAGGTGGACGTTGGGATCCCATGATTTAAAATTATTTGTTCCAAAATTAGTAAAAATTTTTTTGAATTCAAGTTCGAGCTATTTAACATTTATTGTTAAAAATGAGAAGGAAATTGAAATGTAATTTATTTTCACAAATAAATTTGCTAAAGTTGAGTTTACCTAAAAAAAAAAGTCATTTAACATTGTTTTGATAGTTGGCAAGACGGTATTGATAAACAACTAGTTCCTATACTAGTGGAGACGCACGGTTTTGGAAAATGCTGCTCATGGACACGGAGAAAAAAGAGTTCCCAAAATCGTGAACAAGCGTTCATGAAAATGGGAACCTCGAACAAAGTGTTCAAATCCCATGGTACGATTTTGAAAAACGTACCATGAAATTTGAACACTTTTTTTCGTGGTTCCAATTTTCATGAACGCTTGTTCACGATTTTAGGAACTCTTTTTTCTCCGTGGAGACGTATGATACTTTATAATAACACCAGTTCCATAATTCGATTGGACAAACGTAACATGATGTTGTTTTTAATGAGTGTCGGGACAAATACCTGATTTTGTGTGACTTTGCTAATGTTTAAACGAGAATATAATTAACTGTGGCAAACTTTTTTAGTCTTAACTACACGCTCTACAGCATTGCCTTGGCGTTCTCGATTGCGAGATTCCTACTCGAAGCTAGGTGTCCGAAGGCTTGATTGTTGAGGCAATTGCAAACCTCTTTTTACACCTAAGCTTCCCTTCCATCCCGGGATTCGAACTGACGACCGTTGGATTGTGAGTCCAACTGCCAACCAGTGACTCCACCGAGGCAGGATCCAGGGAGACGGCTCCTACACCTGAAATGAGCTAACGATCTAACTTCTAGGTTAGACCGGGGCCAACATTTACTTCCCCGTCCGACGAAAGACGTTATAAGACTTCATTGCGTTTTAATTCAAAATAAATTGGTATTAGTTTGGCAGTTATACTTCCATCTGAACTGTGAGCTGCGTATGATCGACTTTCCGCAAAACATTCTTTTTAATGAAATTGATAATAAAACTGATATACGATTACATATAATATAGTTCAGCTTAACCGATGGATGCATGATTAAACAGGCAAAACATTTAGTATTTTAGTGAATAAAATCAAGCAACAAACCTCTAAAATAAATCGTACAGAATAAAAGTTTCGACATAATTTGAAAACTAAAAAAATTGAAAACTAAAGAAAACATCCCAGAAAAATCAATTAAACAGAATTTATAACAGATTTTGAAAAAGCTTGTCAACTTACCAATTACGCATTCGAAAAAAAAAATAGAATGCTGTCCAGGACCAATTATCCGAAGGTTTGTATGGGATTTCGTATAATCGAATCATGAACAAAAACTAACTTAATCCACCTATGTGGTTGGTGCCTTCCTCACTCTTTTCCAACAATGGATGATATGTGATATGATGGGTTTGGACACAAATTTCGTCTAATTTCGTTAAGTTCCGGAATAAAAAAAAACACACATATCACTCAAGGGCTCATAAGTTGCATCATAAGTGGTCAGAACTCGAGATAGGGTTGCCAGATCTTCAATGTTTTAGACTCGGCATTTCAATTACCTCCAACGATGGGTCGGATGATAGATCCGGACATTGTTTACATACATTTAAGTGAGATCCGGCTACAAAAAAGTGCATAAATATCACTTAAGTGGTCAGAACTCGAGACAGGGTTGCCAGATTATCAATGTTTTAGGCTCGTTGGAAAGGTCTTTTGACAACCTAATCAACGATGGGTCGGATGATGGATCCGGACATTGTTTACATACATTTAAGTGAGATCCGGCTACAAAAAAAAAGTGCATAAATATCACTTAAGTGGTCAGAACTCGAGACAGGGTTGCCAGATCTTCAATATTTTAGACTTCTTGAAAAGGTCTTTCGATTACCCAACCAACGATGGGTCGGATGATGGATCCGGACATTGTTTACATACATTTAAGTGAGATCCGGCTACAAAAAAGTGCATAAATATCACTTAAGTGGTCAGAACTCTAGACAAGGTTGCCAGATCTTCAATATTTTAGACTTCTTGAAAAGGTCTTTCGATTACCCAATCAACGATGGGTCGGATGATGGATCCGGACATTGTTTACATACATTTAAGTGAGATCCGGCTACAAAAAAAGTGCATAAATATCACTTAAGTGGTCAGAACTCGAGACAGGGTTGCCAGATTATCAATGTTTTAGGCTCGTTGGAAAAGTCTTTTGACTACCTAACCAACAATGGGTCGGATGATGGATCCGGACATTGTTTACATACATTTAAGTGAGATCCAGCTACAAAAAAGTGCATAAATATCACTTAAGTGGTCAGAACTGCAGACAAGGTTGCCAGATCTTCAATATTTTAGACTTCTTGAAAAGGTCTTTCAATTACCCAACCAACGATGGGTCGGATGATGGATCCGGACATTGTTTACATACATTTAAGTGAGATCCGGCTACAAAAAAGTGCATAAATATCACTTAAGTGGTCAGAACTCGAGACAGGGTTGCCAGATTATCAGTGTTTTAAGCTCGTTGGAAAGGTCTTTTGAAAACCTAACCAACGATGGGTCGGATGATGGATCCGGACATTGTTTACATACATTTAAGTGAGATCCGGCTACAAAAAAGTGCATAAATATCACTTAAGTGGTCAGAACTCGAGACAAGGTTGCCAGATCTTCAATATTTTAGACTCCTTGAAAAGGTCAATCGATTACCCAACCAACGATGGGTCAGATGATGGATCCAGACATTGTTTACATACATTTAAGTTCGATCCGGCTACAAAAAAAGTGCATAAATATCACTTAAGTGGTCAGAACTCGAGACAGGGTTGCCAGATTATCAATGTTTTAAGCTCGTTGGAAAGGTCTATTGACTACCTAACCAACGATGGGTCGGATGATGGATCCGGACATTGTTTACATACATTTAAGTGAGATCCGGCTACAAAAAAGTGCATAAATCTCACTTATGTGGTCAGAACTCGAGACAAGGTTGCCAGATCTTCAATATTTTAGACTCCTTGGAAAGGTCAATCGATTACCCAACCAACGATGGGTCAGATGATGGATCCAGACATTGTTTACATACATTTAAGTGAGATCCGGCTACAAAAAAGTGCATAAATATCACTTAAGTGGTCAGAACTCGAGGCAGGGTTGCCAGATTATCAATGTTTTAGGCTCGTTGGAAAGGTCTTTTGACTACCTAACCAACGATGGGTCGGATGATGAATCCGGACATAGTTTACATACATTTAAGTGAGATCCGGCTACAAAAAATTACATAAATATCACTTAAGTGGTTATAACTCGAGACAGGGTTGCCAGATTTTCAATGTTTTCGACTCATTGGAAAGGTCTTTCAATTCCCTAACTAACGATTTATAGCATGATGATGTTTGGTTCAGTTTACTGCCATTTATTCAACTTCTGAAAATATGCGAAAACACATTTTTATACATAACTTTTGAACTACTTATCGAAACTTCTAACAATTCAATAGCGCCGTATGGGACCCTAAACCAAGTCGAATGCGACTGGTTTGGTCAAAATCGGTTCAGCCAGTGCTGAGAAAACTGCGTGACATTATTGGTCACATACACACACACATACACACACACATACACACACACATACACACAGACATTTGTTCAGTTTTCAATTCTGAGTCGATATGTATACATCAAGGTGGGTTTTCGAGCTTAAAATAAAAAGTTCAATTTTGGAGCAGGATTATAGCCTTACCTCAGTGAGGAAGGCAAAACAATCTTGTTATTTAATTATCTTTTCTTCAAAAAATAAATAAAATAAAATTCGAGCTTTGCGACCCGATTTTAATAAACTTTGAATAGTTGGTTGCCATTTCCTCGAAACTTCATCACCGCCACTTTGGCCGCCATCTTGGATATACAATTCTGTAACACTTTAGCGTAGTTTGAAAAAGTCATAGCACAGAGTAACCACAGAGGGAACACTGGCTTTTAATTTTTGGTTCTACTTTGTGGTACAAACATCGCAGATACTTCCAGGCCTGCTACCAGCAAACCTGATGGTGTCAAAAAGTTAAATGACATTTCAGGGGAAATATTTGAAAGGGGCGGTACGACATGGCTCTTACGGCCTTTCGTCCCATTTGAACGGGGGTAATGAAAGGATTTGTTCTATATAACCTCATTTTCGTACTGTTAAATTCAATGTGGGTTATCTAAGCATGTTGAAAAATGACAAAGGATCTGTTTTGGAAAAAAGATTTCACGAGCATTTCGTCAACTTCTTCATTGTACATGGCATGCGAAATGAAATTAATTAACAGGTGTTAAACTGTTAATCTAAAATGAAAGTGATAATTTTCTTGTTTTACTTTTTGGGAAATATACTCAAACCGATTCATAAAGTTTTCAAATTGGAATACCCTTACATAAAATGACCCTGACATTTCCTAAGCATTACATAATTATCAAACTCCTTCCAGCTATCATGCGTTGATGCAATGTTCCATTCCATTTCAAGACATTAAGAAACATTTAATCTCAATGAGCGGTTTTGTCTCATTCCACGTTCTTATGCATCATCCAACGACCGATTCTTGACCTACCCGAAGTTTTGCTTCCATTGCTTTACATTCCTCTTCAGAAAAAAGGCTGATAACAAATTTCGGCTAATCCGGCCTTAATTAGAAACTCTCGTACTGTTGCTTGGGCGTAGATTCCGACAAGTGGCTGCCAATTTAGAGCACTCGGAGGTCAACGACACTTGTGCGGCTTCTGTCGGCAAATTGGTCACACGTGGTTCGGTGGTTGTGTACACCCCAAGGGGTATTTACCTGCGTGTGTCATCGATACCACCCAGACTTGCAGCAGCTAGAGTTCCAAACCACCACGGTGAGAGACGATACCTGGTATAGTCTTTGCTGGGGATTCCTTGGCGGCAGTCGCTGGATGGTGTCAGTTTCGCACATAATTAACAAATCTAATTTCACAGTGCGTGTTTCTGACCGATTTTTCGGTGCGTTCTGGAGTCGTGTCATGCCTTTTTTTTTCTTTTTGTTCGTGTTTACTGAATCGAACAGCTACATGTATGGATTCGAGTGTTCAAGGAACTTAATACCTGTTCAGTGGGTTTGTACACTGCCTAACATGCCGAACAGTTTGTTTCCAGGGAAAGGAACTAAAGCTTGACTGACTGCTTTTCGTTGAAGAACGAAGCGTTTGAAGAAGGTATTATGTGGAAAAGTAGAGTGATAGAGCTAGTGTGTTGCTAACATAATGTAGACATATACTTTTACACTTCCGTTTTACTTTGAATTTTTTAAGACGATTATGAGGACTTTTCATAAACTGTCTAGTAAAATGTTGATGTTTGGTTACGTCTGCAACGTAAACCCATGAGGCTTAGCTTTTCATGTCGTTGATGTTTAGCTAACGCGTTCACATGTAAAGTAAAAATGCATATACAACATCCTAAAAGTGCAAACTGCCAGAGTAGTATTGAAACTTGTGTTAGCGCGCAACATCAAAACAACATCCGTTGAAAAATAGAAACCGCAAGACATTTGACATTTATAGATTTATTGCTTTGATAATTTGAACAGCCGCCCTTTGCTGATATTAATATTCAGCAAACTAATTTTATTACAGGAAGAAGCTGTAACGTAGATTACAACGGTTTTTTTCTAACCAAACTTCCTTTTTTTCACTGTAGAAAAACCATAAAATATGACGAAATACCACCCAGTTCAACGTAATCTCTTCGGCTCCATTGAGAACTCCGTCGCAATTAAACGATGAAGGTTATTATCGGCTCCGAGTTATTTTGACTAATGCCGATTTGTTTGGTTTGGTAAAACTGTAACTGGGGCGAGTTGAATGAACGTGATTTAATCAGTTCGCAACGGGTGGTCACTCAAAGTTGGTTGGTGACAAACTTATTACTTTGAATCGTTTTAATAAATTTAAATTTTTCAATCGCTCTGTTTGTAGACGAAACCCTAAGGAAAAGTGCCATCATTTGCTACAGAGTGTAATGTTATTCCGATGTTTTGCACAACAGCAGTAAATAATCTTCGCAGTAGATTTACCTCCCGAGATTGCAAGCTAGACGTTTTTGGAAGAAATAACAACATTAAGTGACTAACTGAGTGGCAACACTGGAATCACGTTGATTTGCACTGCCGTTGATTCATGGTAAAAACTAGGCAAATTTGTCTGAATCTTTGTGAGGCAGAAACAGCACAGATTAGCAATGTCCGGTCAACTGGAGTGAACTGAGAGGAACATAACAGTCTACTAGAAAATTTGAACTGATTAGTACCTTTTTTGTGTTCGTTGATATGAGCGTGATCTTTGCAAAGACCCCAAACAGGCGTATTTTTAGCAAATCAAAGTGGGGAATTGTCTCAAGGATGTTGTTGTTTTGGTATACGTGGTGAAGTATTTCGCGACGTTACAAAATTCCTTTTGAAAAATTCTGGAAGATTCTACAAAAAGATTGACGAAAAATGCATAAGAGAATGTTTGTTTTGAAATTTATAAATGATAAAAAAATAACCAAAAATAATTTGTGGTACTAATTTTTTAATGTATTAATAATGTATAATAAGATAAAATTGAAGAAGAAATATATATAACGATTTCAAACAAAACCTTTGAAAAAATTCAGTAAGATTAATGATATTTTGCGTAATAATAATTATTTTGAAAGAAATCTTTTTTCAGTTCTTCCAAAAAAAGCAAAAATAAATTAAAAGTTCACTTCACAGCTTTCATAGTGATATCATGACTATGGAGTTTACCTCATAGACTGGAGGTAAAGGGGTTTGATATCCTCTATATCTGCTTACTTAAAACAAAGAATTCTTATCATGGTTTCATTATCTTGTTGCTAACAACATTCTCCTTAAAGTGCCATCTAAATTAATAATTACATTTATTAAAATGAATTCACTCTCGATCATTTCTAGTTGACCTGTAGAAAAAGCTAATTGAGTCATAGATGGCAAAGCGCGTAAATTCCACACAAGAAACAATTAGCTAGGATCATAAATACACCATTCACCCATATAACCCCTACCGAGTCAGTCATTCACGTAGTAACGCCAAAAGATAGCCCAGCGATTCGGTAGCCACGTACCGTTCTTATCGCCATCGCCAAGAAGGGGCTCGTGCGATCTGTCGGCCAACCATCAACACGCATAGCTTATAGCAAAGACCGACAGTCCTAGGACAGCCACACTGTGTAATTTGAGCCTCATTATGTTAGCTGATAGTCTGGCCTGCGTCGTCTGTTTGGAGCTGATCTTTGATGTTGCGGTAATCGAGTTTTTTTGTATGGTTGAGGCGTGTAGTTCAATTTCTAGAATTGTCCGCGCCAGTACATCGAAAGACACTGAACGGGAAGCACGGTTCGTCAGTAGGGAAGCAAAAAATTCCGAATCCTCAAAGGAACTGTACAGTCGGTTTTACCACCCTATACTGCTGCCTCCTTTCCGAATCCGTATCAACGTATCAAGTAACGAAACACAAATTATAAAAACAACCCGAAGCCACACGAAATCCGTTAGTACTGTTTGGACATCGCGAGTGAAAACATCTCCCAAGTTCAACCAAATTTGACTTGGCTCAACACCAACAGTAGCACACGAGGGTGTCGTCGATAAACCACGTGCCATACAGAGTTCAAGGACGCGTGCGCAATGTCCACCGTGGGAACGCAGATTCCGGGCAGCGTTGAGGTTCGTCCTGTTGACACTGATCCTCAGCCAAACACGAGCTTTCTACAGCTCGCGATGACGGCTTTGCGCCTCACAACAAGCGCAGCGGCAGCAGCAAACGTAACCAAGAATTCCAGCATCAGCGATCGGAACAACAACACCGTGCGACACAGGAAGCAATACACGCTGGATGAGGTGTCCTATCACGATACGTTCGGGGACTGCTGGATAGTGCTGTACGATAGGGTTTACGATATTTCCAACTTTCTACAAGTGGTAAGTAATGCGGAACATGTGCACCGGGGTGATTCTTGTTTTCAAACGTGAAGTCTTCAAGTAATCTCGAAGCGTCTGAAAATAGGCCAAAGTTCAGGCCGCAACAGTGCCGTCAGAGGTGGCCGTTTCACAGGTCCAGAAATAAATTTGCTGGGGGTTGCAAATACTGCTATCTGGAAGTAAACATGGACTCAGATGAAGGCTCTTTATGGCCTGTTATTTAACAAAATACTTAAATAACGTGAAGCTTAGGCTGAATCAAGCAACGTGAATTTTATTTTTACGTCTTAACGTTTGACTTCAAGGTTAAAATAAATAAAATACCTGCAGGATCAAGATCAAAAATGTTCCAATTGGGCTCAAATTTGGCGTAGGCCGAAGCAAGGTTGTCCAAAAAATAACATTTCCGGAACCACTAAAAAAAAGTACAAAAATACTCAAATCAAACCATCCACATTGACGACCCCCGGGTCTTTTGTGGTCTCTATTGCAAGTTTCTGCTCGAACCTAGGAGTCCGAAGGCTTGAATGGGGAGAGCACCCAAACCTCTTTTTACTCCAAGGAACCTTCTACACCAGTGTTTGAACTGACGACCTTTGGATTGCGAGTCCAACCGCCGCCAGTGATTCCACCGGAGTAGGCTTGGTTTGGTGTGTTGTTTGTACTTATGGCATGGAGACAACTCCTACACCTGGAATGACTTAACGGCCTAACAACCAAGGCCGGGACCGACATTTTACTTCCTCATCCGATAGAAGGTTGCAGCAGATGGGAATCGAACCCAGAATCATCTGCTTACAAAGCGGACAGCGTAACCATTCGGCCACGCACTGTCACAAAAATACTAAGATATTTTAAAAACATTAGCTAAACACACTTGCAAATCAAATAAAAGTTTGTTTGCTGATTTCAAGGTTTCAAAGCTAAATATTTGTCTATGATTTATCAGAACGTTTAACGTAACGTATCCAATTTTTTTTGTAAAAATATCCATTAACAGGATTCTGAGACATCTTTTTTGAAAAATGAAATTATTGGAATTCGGTACATTAATTGAACATAAAGCAACATGCGTCTCAACTTGAGATTCTCAAGCAAAATGTAGGGGAACTCATTTCGGTGGAGACGCATGGCACTTTAAAGGGTTACATAAATGTAGAGAATCTCAAAACTTCATATTTCCAAATATGTATTAAATCCACTCAAAAGATGATTTTCAATTACTCCTGAAAGTTCCATGAAGATATTTCATGATTATAATATGTAATTTTGCAATGCGCAACTCAACATCGAGTTGATTTACTAGGGATGCCACGATATCTCGAGATTGGATGGACTAAATTGGCTGAAATTTAGGTTGAATACTCACAAGACATATTCGGTGTGGGTGACGGAGCCCGATTTATAATTTCGTTTTTCAAAATATGAATATGGAAAACAGAAACATATTTTTATCTTTTTTCAAAAAAACTTTTAAAAATCTCATTTGCCATTCACACGGGATCGGTTTAACGTTACGTCCGGCAATGATACAACCAAATGTCTTCAAATTTAATTTGTTAATGATTGAAAATAGGTATTTGAATGCCCTGATTAGAAATTTTAAAAAAAAACTTCGAGTTACAGGTCTAATTATTTTGGCCAAGCTATTGTGTTTCATGTTTTTGTGGATCCTGCGAATCTTGAATATTCGTGTATAAAAGAGACAAACTAAACTATTTCAAAACTAAAAAAAAGCAAAGCAATCCACTTTAACGGCCCCCGGGTCTTTTGTGGGCTCTGTTGCAAGTTTCTGCTCATTTCTAGGCGTCCGAAGGTTATGTGTGGTGAGTCACCCAAAACCTCTTTTACGCAAATGGACCGACGTTTTACTTCCCCATCCGATAGAAGGCCAGGAGGATAAGGCGGGAATCGAACCCGCGCCCCACAGCAACTTAGGGATCGGTAGCCAAAGCCGCTAACCACCTCGCCACGAGGCCCTCCGAAACTAATGAAAACTTAAAATTTAAAGCGTAATTATTGAGTCATTGAATAAACCGGCTGATATAAAATTAAAAAAGAAACATTTCCAAAGGACTTATTTAACTTTTGAACTTTTTGAACATCCTCGTTAATAATTAATTGATTCTTAGAGATACACGGAGAAAAAACCGTTCTGGAATTCGTGAACAAATGTGCATGTAATCGCGTACTTTCGCTGTTCATGAAATCGTGAACTTGTTCATGATATCATGGAGAAAAAAACACGATACCGTGCTTATTGTTCGTGAAATAGCGAACTCAATCTTATGTCTGAAAAAGCTTTCCTGCTTCATGGTTTGTGACGCCACCTACATGTGAACTGTTTTTCGCCTAGGGAGCTTTCTAACACTTACACAAGTTCAACACAGTCTTTTGTTCGTGTGTGGAGTGGAACGAGATTTGACGTGCTCAAACAAGTTTTCGAAAATCAATCCACATAAAAGCCAAAACTGAAAACTTTCTGATTTTTTTTTTTTGTTTAATTAGAATTATTTTATTTTTGTTTTTTAATGCTATATCCAAATTGCTTGAAGTTAATTCATCGCAAAATGACGACTTTTAATTTTTCACCTGAAAATCATAAAAAAATCAAAAAAAGATTCACTGGCAAACAGTATCATTTTAAAGAAACAGAGCGTTCTGTTATTACGTAACGTATTTGGGGGGAAGAGGGGCTGGGTTGGAGGCCGTGTTAAGCTCCACTCAAAGTTTTTAAAAATTATATGGAAAATTTGTATGGAAATAATAAAGTAATAATAAAGTAAGCAGGATACAAACACTGCATTTCAAAATTACTGTACAAACAAACATTACAAATTTCATTCCCTCCTTCAAAAAAAAATTAAACTGACATTTTCAATGAAATTTTTTTTTAAATTTACTGTAAACTATTCAAAATTCATTGTACACTCAAACCCCGATGGTTTGACACCAACTGTTGTCAAACGAACGGGGTCACTTTTCAGTTTGGCATTCTTTTACACGAAGTTTACACACACCAAACGTTTGTTTTCAGTGACAGTTCGTCACTATTTAATTTGACTTTGACCAACCAACGGGTACAAACAAAAAGTATAAAAAGTTTAGAAAAAACTTATTTTCATAAATTCATTGATATTTGGTAGCATAACTGTAATTACGTATATAACATTATGTGATATGTTCAGCTCTTTTCAAGGGGACCATAGTTGATCCATCTTAGAATGTTGTCTTGTTATTTTTAACTTCCTTTCCATTAGACATGGTTTTAATCTGTTTTTTTTTTACAGTGGTACAAGATAAATTAACAAAGGGCTTTAGGCTTTAGGAGCCTATAAAAAACGGAATCGACGTAACACCTTATAATAATAAAATCCACCATTCTAGCAGGATTCTGTCAGAATCAGCTCTGCTAAAATACTTCGTGATTTGGTGCGACGGGTGTCTTAAAGCCCTATGTTAATTTGTATATACAAACACAATTAAAACCATTTCTGATTACTTTTTTCATTTTAATGAAAAACATAAATTGACAAGACAACATTTTTCGATTGATCAACTATGGTCCCTAGAACGAGCTGTCAAGTAAACCTTTTCTGTCAAGAAGGGTCGCGAAGTTAATTTTTGAAAATCGATTTAAAAATCCATTTAAAACCATTTGCGGTCTTACAAAGGGTAATTTTACGCAAAAAATAAGCTTTTTCATTGTGCACAATAATATCAAAAATTTAAGGTTAATTTTATGACCCAATTAGGACATATTCTCCGTATAAACATGGGCCCTTTTACATTGTTTAGCTTGAATATTATTTTGTTATATCAGCAATCTAATCTCAACTGTAAGGACCCCATTCTTTACTTTTAAAATGGTTTATTCATATATAAAAACAAGCCTTACCCGACAAACTTCGTTCTGCCTTTTTTTTTCGTTTGATGACGTTTTTAACTTTTTTGCTTATTCAGCCTCCTGTGATCAAAATTTGATTTTACGTAACATTTTCCATACAATCTGCAGATTTTCCGGAATCGGTTCCAGAGTGGCCAAAGTTGTAACTTTTTGGCGTAAGAACCTTCCTTGGACTTATACGAATCCAACGCAACAAAAAGCACCTCGATCCGACGTTCCGTGTTGAATTGATTCGCGTTCGAACAAAACCGTCGAATTTTTTTATATATATCTGGATTTTTTTTGAAAAGATCCTATAAACCAAATTTTAATTTTTTGCTTTTTGGGTGTTTTTGAATACCCCAATAAAACAACAAATTACAAATTACAAACTCAAGGCGGTTCTAGAAACACCCAAAAAGCAAAAATTGAAAATTTGGTTTATTGGACCTTTTCAAAAAAAAAAAAAAACTCCAGATGTAGATAACTTTAAAATATTTCGAAATGTCAATTTTAAAAATAATTTACTTTTAAATAAAAAGTACGTTGCGTAATTTTTGAATGATCTTCTGTTTTTGCGTTACGTTTTCACTGCGCGTCCCCTGAAAAGCTCAGTGGCCGTCGCCATCTTAAACCAGCCAAACAAGTCTAGACAAGCAGCCACTCGCGATTTTTCTGTCTGATTTTCCGGCTAAAATGAACCGTTTTAGAAGAATAATTCACTGCCGGTCTCCGGAACTCCGGTTTAAATTACGGATTCCGATGTTTGGTAAGTATTTTTTATCAATATTTTGGCATATTTATACTAATAAGTTTTTTGTTTGTTGCAGTTGAAAATCGATCCCAAATTTTTGCTTGTGCTAGCTGCAGTTCACTCGTTTCATCCGTGACACCTGTTCTCGAGAGTTTGGATGGACGACCTGAAATCGAACGAATTGAAGCATCTGGCAGTGAGCGGATCCCTGTCCTGTCTCCGGTAATGCATACGGGAGAGGAACGGGAGCGTTCCGGAACATTCAAGAACCAACCTGATGGGATTGGACGAGAGCTTGTGACTTATTGATAATTGAAGAAGAAACTGGTTATGCTGTTGTAGTAGTGAAAATGACTTGTTAATTAGCTATTGAAAATAAATGAACAGTTATTTTTGGTTTTTCTTTTCGAATCAAAACCAAACATTAAATCCTTGTTTTCAATACCCAACACCAGATGTCAGGACAAAAGCTTTCATTTGCGCCCGAGCGCGACGTTCAGATGGCGCTGTAACCATATCGTAAAGCAAGCTCAAAGCTCGTCGATACAGAGTATTTCGAAAGCTTAGGATCGTGAACAAACGTTCACGATTTGCAATTAGTTCATGGAAAGTGTTCATGGTACGTTTTCGTACCATGGAGTATCACACTGTTCCCGATTTCGTGGTGCATTGTTCACGAATTTCGGAACGGTTTTTTCTCCGTGTAGCTAGTAATTTCTATCTAATTTGCCAGTTTTAAACTTAGGCATTTTTTTAACAATGTATATACCGAAGCCTTTGTAGGATAGCATAATGGATTCTGGTGGACTTTTATGTTGAAAATGTTGCCCAATTTGATTTTAAGCTTAAGAATCTGAAATAAACTTTTTTATATATATAAATGCAAATTAAAACGATCGTATTAAACTACCCGAGATGATTTTTTTATTTCTGATTTGATTTTTACAGAAATAATATTTAGAATGTAGAGCAGATACAATTGTTTTTATAATTCTAATTCGCAATGGTTACGAGTTTGAATTTTGGTAAAATTTGTTTACGTACATTTTATATTATAAAAAATATCTTCTGACAGGATTCTAGAGATGATGTTTTAAAATTTTATTTCATATTTTTAACTGGCAAAAACGACAAAAAACTGCAAAAATGACAAAAAAAGGGAAAACTTGAAAACCTTAACTTTTTTGATCTTTTATACTCTACCACTAGCACCCCGGAGGCCATGACGTTCTTATGGAGCACGCCGGTCGCGACGCCACAATCGCCTTCACAGGACATTCGCAGGCCGCCATCGCATCGCTGCAGCTGTACGAAATTGGAGAGCTGCCCCCGCATGAGTGCATCTACCGCTGCATCGGAAAGTTGAGCGCTACAATTATGCCTGACTAATGAGTGGCCAATAAGTATAAAACTCTTTACTGACTGATAACTATAATGTGCTGAACTGGCTTCAGAGGATTTCAAATGAGTTATATAACATAGGACCAGTTGTTATCTCTAGAAAAACCGTTTTTGGTCATAGGTTTTTTGTTTGTTTTGTTTGCATTATTATGAGAAGACACGTTAGAATAAATCTTGATATTTATTCTGCAATCAGTTTCGTTGGTAAATAAAGCTTTTAATATGCGGTTATGTTGTGCGTCCAGGCACTGAGACACTACAGTTTACAACAGTATTTACTGAAAATATCAAGATACACTACATTGTACCCACATAAGAAATAATTTAAATATCATCGGACTACATGTTATGTTAAGAAATAAAATATTTTATATCAAAACGGCTGTACACTTTTTTTGAAGAAACTCCTTGCATTAATCGTATATTTATTACACATTTATCCAAATTGTATGAAGTGTCAGGAGAATTTGCTTCTAACCGGCTCTGTGGTTTTATGTTAATAGGATTTTTTCAAGTGGAGTTAATATTTTTATATGAACTCTTGGCGTGATTACAACTCGCATTTTTGGAATGCTGGTCCCGTCTGCCATTATGGAGGACGATTTCATATGGACAAGATTGTGGAATGACAGACTCAAGTCGTCTGCATTATCGATCGAAGTCTATACAATTTCGCAAGAAATCGTTAAACAGAGAAAAGTATTCAATTCAATTTGTTTTTATTGTACTATTCGTTTAAAAATAGACTTATACGAAAAAGCGATGAACCACCCTTAATCTTCATATAAACCTTGAAGAAAAATGAAATACGCAACCCCATATTATGCGAAAACTTGTAATTAGAAAACCTTATCAATTTATTGTTCAGCAGCCATAATTGTATGGATCCTTGCATTGGATAACCAATTACACGAAACAGCCTTTTTAGTATATCGGCCGATTTCGTAGAGAATTGCTCAAGAGTCAAAAGGATTGTGATTCATGAAAAGGATCGGTAATCGCTACAAGCTATAAATTTAGTTTGGTTCTTTATTATAAATTTGTATGTTACAATTTAAACTTTTAAAATCAAAGATGAAATCGCAATAATCTAGCTATTTCATCGTGTGAATTCTGCAAAATTATTGCGAGTCCTTCTTTTGGTAGATAAAGCATCCACTTTCATCACGTCACTTCTTAGTAAAACATTTTCAGCAATAAAACAGCCACCAACACATGCATCGTGGACAACGCACCAACTGTAACAGCACCACTAACTGCCCTAACATCCGCAGTGCCGTTGTCATCCTTGGGAGAACGCTGCTTCTGTGACCGGATCGAGCACGACTCGCCACAGTCTTCATTCTCGCAGATGTCGCACACCGTCGACTTGGGTCCATCGTAGAACTGGCGAGCGATACGAGCTGCAAATGAAATTTTATGGTTAAAATAAAACTGCTTAGAATAGACTGCTGGATCTACTTACAGTTGTCGTAGTAATCGTAGATGACCACCGGAGCAGGCTTCTGCTTGGCTACCTTGTGCGTCCGGAACGCTGAAATCGTTGGGCACAACTCGTTACGGTCCAAACTGTCAAAGTAGAGTACCACGATCGTGTCGCCGTCCTTCAGTTCCACTTTCTGTAAGTAATTCAACACAATTGTAATAGGAGGAAATACGGTACGAATATCACAAACTCGCCTTGATGTAGTCCATGTTCTCCAGCGACGGTAGCGTATCCGAATCTGCGGTGAACCCACTTGGGAAACCAACCTCCATGACTGCCATGTTGGAACTGTTTTGGCCCGTCGTCGGAACAAAACTAGTGCAAACCGACAAATGAAGATAGTCTTGATTGGAGTTCTTATTCACCTGAGGATCCAGCACAAAACGTGGCCATTCTCCAGTTACGTTCATATTGTACTTGTATCCCAGCGACACGATAGCAAATCCACGTCCAGTGGCCTTGATGTCTACATTTTTCGCAGTGGAAGGAAGCTCAAACTTTTGCAGGATCAGGTTATTCTCGGAGTTCACCTTGATCTCACGTTGCTGGTTTTCATTGTACGAAACAACGATCGTAACATCGTTGTTCTTTGAGGAGATCTTTGCAGCTAATTTGGCCAAAGCTTGCAGTCCAACGACCGTATCTTGGGTCGACTGGAATCCACCCTTGTCGTTACGCTGACTGATCAGCCACTTCATAATTGGCAACGCATCAGTGTCCAAACCGGCCTCCAAGAACGATAGCATGGCGTAAGAACTCATCTCCACATTCACCGAGTTTGGCTTTCCGTACCAAGGATTCTTGCTGTCGCTTTCCGGGATTGGTTTATGCCACCACTTGGTGTCTCCATCGGTTGTGGCCTTGCCGTCCAACTGCGACAGGGTAAAGTCCTTCGAGCTGTGATCAGCCAACTGCAGCGCATAGGCGGCAATTGCTAGAGCATAAACGTCGTTCAATCCATCGATATTACGTGCAACGTAATCCACTGCCTTGTTCACGATGTTCTGATACTTCGGAAGCAGATTCCTGTTTTCCAAGAACGCGATCAGCGTGTAAGCGGTCAATGCGATTCCCTCGCCAGATCCTCCCTGCATATCCTTGTGCGAAACCTTACCAACCTCTGGGAAGCTTCCGTTGGAGGCCTGTTGGTCGCTCAGCCATTCCAAAGCCTTATCGATGATCGCTTCCTCGACACTGATATGGCTGGCAGCCTGCTTGAACGAACGGGCAACAAACGCCGTCAACCACGTGCTACCCTTAGGATCTGAATTTCCAAACGCACTGAACGATCCATCATCGTGTCGGTAGGTCAACTCTCGCTGATAGCCGGACTCCATAAACTTCTTTGCCTTCTGCTCAATCTTGCTGGTCAACTGATCCGTTCCCTTCAGATAATCCAGAACGACAATGTTCGGAACAAAGTTCAGCATGTTCTGCTCACCACATCCATACGGCATTCGGATGAGCGAGTCGAGGTTCTGCACGGTAGATCCCAGCACGTCACCTAGAAATTGAAAAATGTTTGATTTCGGGCATTCTTTAAAACGACTTTATGCACTCACCAATCACCGACACCTCGACGCGCGTCGAATCAGGCACGGCATTTTTCGGCACCTCGACGGTAAAGTTCTTCATCACTTCCGGAGCCGATCGCATATCAACGAACGCGGCCTTGTTCACGAACTGCGGAAGTCCCTCCGGTTCTACGAGCAGCTGTCTCTCAACTCCATCACCAGCCAGTGCCGTCGTGGCGGTTACCTTGATCGTGATGTGTCCCAGCTTGGTCGGTCGAATCATGAACGAAACCGTGCGGCCACTGTTGGACGGCACCTCGACGGTCTTTTTGCGGGACGTTTCCGCTTCTGTGAGGGTTTGCAATATTAATGCATTGAGAATTTAATTGTTTGCTAGTTATCTTACTCGAATTTTCATGAATTTCGTTCTCCACATCGGCAAACTCGAACTCGTACTCGCTGTTGTCGAACGTTACCTCTGCAGTCTGGCCCGATTCCATGTAGTTGAAGATGACCACCGGGATGGATACGATCTCACCACGCTTCACCGAGTACGGCAGATTGGTGGACACGAAGAACGGCAAGAACACATTCAGCTTGCGTGGTTGTTGGGTCAATCCGAGACCGTAGACGGGATTCACCGAGAAACCGGTGATGATCCAGGAGGTGATCGTGTCCGGAACCTTTTTGGTGATGGTCTTTTGGCCGCTAAAGCTGCACCGATGAGATTTGAGTTAGATCTTTCTTTTGAGAGCATATTTGAACAAATAGCAAATTTGTGTTAAAGCATGCAAATTAACGCACAGTAGTGATAAAAGTCCCAAAGACACAACGGTTCCAAACACCACATGTTAGGTACAGAAGAGACGAACCAATCACCAAGAACAGGACAATGCATCAAGCTAAACAGTAGTGATGAAATGAAAAATGACAATGCGATTAAGGATATCTTCCTCGGATCTTATGAGATTCCACTTCCTACTTTTTGAGTCAATTAGTGTAAATTTGGGATTACCATTCCCTGGGTCAAGGGAATTCAGCATGGTGCCCTTGCCACATGCAAAGCGGCTGGCTCCAACCTTGAATTAATGCGTATTTGGTGTGTGCGGATAATTAGCAGCAGCAGCATGGACGACACTTCAGCAATATTATTTATTTCAGTTATACAAATGGATTATCACGCCAATTAGTTTCGCACTTGCTTCTGTTAGCTGCGGCTCCACCACGACACGCATAATATTTACCCAGAGTAGGCACTTTCGAACAGCCACGTGTTGGCAATTTCTTGGGAGAGGAATAAACGCGGAATGTTCTTGTGGGGCTTCGGAATTCGGCTGAATGCGTACGGTCCCGCCAGCGGCGGCCGTGTGTTGGTCTTGAACACATGTTCTGGCTGGGAACGCGGCTGCTTCTCGATCACTGTGTACAGAGGGGTTCCATCCGGAGCCCGATGTACCTTGTACGTGATCGGAGGCAATCGGGAGGATGTGTCGTTTGCTGAAAGAATTGTATATGTCGATAAACTCCTATTTGTTTACACTTTTAACTACTAACTCAAAGTATTTCTGAGTTCACAAATACTATTATTCAATTCTTTAAACTTCCTACGGCCGTCATCGAACCTGACTGTTCATGGGACAATACAATAGCTCTGTATTGCGATGACCATCACCGGTTAGATCCCCTGGAGCTGACGTAACATTCACAACGGCCCAAAGTCCGCAGGCTTCGGAGAACTGAAAGCTACGAACCTACTCTCGTTAACGGTATCCCAGATCCACGACTCTGGGAAATCTTTTCGCAACGTCAGTCCCGAACCACCAAATCCTCCGGCGCCGGCGGCATACACTGGAACGGCTGTAGTGATTTGCAAGTCATTATGGATATCAGCCCTCGATTGATCGTCCAGGTACATCCCGAATTCTAAAGCGAAATCCTCGAAATTGCTCTTAACATATGTAACTTGATTTGTAAACATTCCTGGAATTGCCATTTAAGCTCACCAAATTTACTCAACTCTACACTATATACTTTGCAAATACAATATTGTCAATCTGCTAAAATCGAGTTGTTATTCACAATACAAATAAAGAAAACAGTAGACTCATAGACGAAATTTGCAAGTCCACGCTGAAATTCAAGCACTCCACCTAACACCATGCACTTGCAGTTGCAAATCACAAGACTATTAAAACAAACATACTAACCCATCAATGCTTTCCCAAATCCACGATTCGGGGAATGATTTTCGAACTACTACATCACCGTTTGTTGCTCCCGGAGGGGCAACACTATCGGAGAAGGCAATTGCGCTTTCAAGCTGCGGTACGGCTAACGGACGAGCAAAGCTCGTTTTCTTGTACACTATCATACGATCTATAAATTGAAATGGCATAAATTAAATTGTTGAAGGGATTTCATTGAAATCAGCAAAATCTAGAAAAGAACACTAAAAATTAAGTCGAGAAAAAATCCTAAAACACAACTAAATATGACGGAAAACGCTGCATAATGATCGGTGTATGCTGTGCAACATTTAATCAAACGGTTTCTCCTAGGTTAACACAAATTCATTGGAAATCCATCCACAGAGCTTTAGAAAAAAAATTGTTTCTATATGGATTTGATCATCTTTCAAGTGACATATCTGTTGTAACCATTCCTTATTATTTATGTTCCGCATACACCATATCAATCCCAAATAATAAGTACAAACCAAGTTAAGCTATCCCACATCCAAGTCTCTGGAAATGATTTACGATGCGGTACGATGTTCAACTGCTGATGAGCTGATATAACACTAACTATTCGTTTCTTAGAGACATTCAACCGTCGTAGAAAATATTTCCCTATAAAAAATATTTAGATGTTTTGAATATTTTATACCATTGAAGTGTTTGGAAAATAAACAATTCCTGATACTGTAAACATTCCTCACACAATAACATTCCCATTGTACCATCAAGCAATTGATAAATGTATAAGTTGATCATGCAATCGATCAGTTTTTTTTTATAATACTATCATCAGCATGTTATGGAATGATGATTGTATGAAGGAAGTAATAACCAGGGCTGTGGAGTCGGAGCCGGAGTCGGAGCCGGAGTCGGTGGAGTCGGGTCTTTTTGGGGACCTGGAGTCGGAGTCGGAGTCGGAGTCGTCAAGACTCGAAAAACTGGAGTCGGAGTCGGAGCCGGAGTCGGCTAAATTTTATGAGCTGGAGTTGGAGTCGGAGTCGGAGCCGAAGATTTATGATAACCCGGAGTCGGAGTCGGAGCCGGAGTTATCTTAAATGCAACAAAAAATATGTTTTTTTATTGTTCAGTATTTCCTATATAACAGCTTAATTTACAAAACAACTTATATTTTTAATTGATTTATCAGATGTCATTATGTATTTGAAGCTTTTTATTGGGATTGAAAATCCCTAATTGTGTTATTACACTATAATCACGAAATGATAACCTCTTACCCAAGTATGTAGTATCATATTTCAAAAAATATTAAAAAATATTGGTTATGTAGTCAGACTATATTTATGTTTCCTTTCAATTCAAATTTGACCAAATTTCATCCACTTATTTCTGAAAAAAGTACACACACAGTTATCTTTTACCCCGATAGTCAAAATGTCAAAAGAAATTGAAACAAATTTGAAATAATCATTGATTGTTGATTTTGATGTTGATTTTAGGTAAACTATTTTGATATCGTTGCAAATTATCGTTGAACAAATCTCTAGAATTCAGTACAAAAATGAACTAATAAAAAAATGTATAGAACAAAATATAGAATTTAAATTTCTTTTTCAAATATTATAAATAACAAAACAGAATCAAAATATTATCAACTGGTACGAATTTTCTCATGCTGTATGTCTTACGCCAATATGACGGAAGGTGATAATCATTTCAAATCAATGCACCTTAAAAAAATGAAATATTTGTGACCTAGAAAATATTTTACTTGTAGATATTTGTTTTGCCTTCCTCACTGAGGTAAGGCTATAATCCTGCTCTAAAATTGAACTTTTTATTAAAAGCTCGAAAACCCACCTTGATGTATACATATCGACTCAGAATCGAAAACTGAACAAATGTCTGTGTGTATGTGTGTGGGTATGTGTGTGTGTATGTGTGTGTGTATGTGACCAATAATGTCACGCAGTTTTCTCAGCACTGGCTGAACCGATTTTGACCAAACCAGTCGCATTCGACTTGGTTTAGGGTCCCATACGGTGCTATTGAATTGTTTGAAGTTTCGATAACTAGTTCAAAAGTTATGTATAAAAATGTGTTTTCGCATATTTTCGGAAGATGAATAAATGGCAGTAAACTGAACCAAACATCATCATGTTATACATCGTTATTTAGGTAATTGAAAGTCCTTTCCAACGAGTCCACAACTTTGAAGATCTGGCAACCCTGTCTCGAGTTATAACCACTTAAGTGATATTTATGTACTTTTTTGTAGCCGGATCTCATTTAAATGTATGTAAACAATGTCCGGATCCATCATCCGACACATCGTTGGTTAGATAATTGAAAGACCTTTCCAACGAATCTACAACATTGAAGATCTGGCAACCCTGTCTCGAGTTATAACCACTTAAGTGATATTTATGTACTTTTTTTGTAGCCGGATCTCATTTAAATGTATGTAAACAATGTCCGGATCCATCATCCGACCCATCGTTGTTTAGGTAATTGAAAGACCTTTCCAACGAATCTACAACATTGAAGATCTGGCAACCCTGTCTTGAGTTATAACCACTTAAGTGATATTTATGTACTTTTTTGAAGCCGGATCTCACTTAAATGTATGTAAACGATGTCCGGATCCATCATCCGACCCATCGTTGGTTAGGTAATTGAAAGACCTTTCCAACGAATCTACAACATTGAAGATCTGGCAACCCTGTCTCGAGTTATAACCACATATGTGATATTTATGTACTTTTTTGTAGCCGGATCTCATTTAAATGTATGTAAACAATGGCCGGATCCATCATCCGACACATCGTTGGTTAGGTAATTAAAAGACCTTTCCAACGAATCTACAACATTGAAGATCTGGCAACCCTGTCTCGAGTTATAACCACTTAAGTGATATTTATGTACTTTTTTTGTAGCCGTATCTCATTAAAATGTATGTAAACAATGTCCGGATCCATCATCCGACCCATCGTTGGTTAGGTTATGAAAAGACCTTTCCAACGAGTCCAAAACATTGAAGATCTGGCAACCCTGTCTCGAGTTAAAACCACTTAAGTGATATTTATGTACTTTTTTGAAGCCGGATCTCACTTAAATGTATGTAAACGATGTCCGGATCCATCATCCGATTCATCGTTGATTAGGTAATTGAAAGACCTTTCCAACGAATCTACAACATTGAAGATCTGGCAACCCTGTCTCGAGTTATAACCACTTATGTGATATTTATGTACTTTTTTGTAGCCGGATCTCATTTAAATGTATGTAAACAATGTCCGGATCCATCATCCGACACATCGTTGGTTAGGTAATTGAAAGACCTTTCCAACGAAGCTACAACATTGAAGATCTGGCAACCCTGTCTCGAGTTATAACCACTTATGTGATATTTATGTACTTTTTTTGTAGCCGTATCTCATTAAAATGTATGTAAACAATGTCCGGATCCATCATCCGACCCATCGTTGGTTAGGTTATGAAAAGACCTTTCCAACGAGTCCAAAACATTGAAGATCTGGCAACCCTGTCTCGAGTTATAACCACTTAAGTGATATTTATGTACTTTTTTGAAGCCAGATCTCACTTAAATGTATGTAAACGATGTCCGGATCCATCATCCGACCCATCGTTGATTAGGTAATTGAAAGACCTTTCCAACAAATCTACAACATTGAAGATCTGGCAACCCTGTCTCGAGTTATAATCACTTATGTGATATTTATGTACTTTTTTGTAGCCGGATCTCATTTAAATGTATGTAAACAATGGCCGGATCCATCATCCGACACATCGTTGGTTAGGTAATTGAAAGACCTTTCCAACGAATCTACAACATTGAAGATCTGGCAACCCTGTCTCGAGTTATAACCACTTATGTGATATTTATGTACTTTTTTTGTAGCCGTATCTCATTAAAATGTATGTAAACAATGTCCGGATCCATCATCCGACCCATCGTTGGTTAGGTAATTGAAAGACCTTTCCAACGAATCTACAACATTGAAGATCTGGCAACCCTGTCTCGAGTTATAACCACTTATGTGATATTTATGTACTTTTTTTGTAGCCGTATCTCATTAAAATGTATGTAAACAATGTCCGGATCCATCATCCGACCCATCCCTGTCTCGAGTTCTGACCACTTATAATGCCACATATGAGCCCTTGAGTGATATGTGTGTTTTTTTGGATCAATTTTGTGTCCAAACCCATCATTTTACATATCACCCATTGTTGGAAAAGAGTGAGGAAGGCACCAACCACATAGGTGGATTAAGTAAGTTTTTTATTATATTTTAAGTTTTTTCATATATTTTGATGGAGGCGCAAGATCATCCATAAAGCTTCGTTTTAGGTGAAGATTCACGAAGTATCGTGCACCTCCTTTTTAAAGTATATACAATTTTAAAATTAAAATAAATTAAAAATTTCCAGGTTAAAATATTTTACATGTCACAGATATTTGAAAAGGACATCTTAAGCGTCCTTTCCACGAAGAAATTGTTTAGACACATTGATTTGCAATAATAATCTCCTTCAGCCATGGCATGATGTCCATGTACGTCTTAAAAAAAAAAAAAACAAAAAAAGTTTCGTTTAAAATTGTAATTTAAAAAACAAGATGCCTGTCACTGTGCTTCTTACAAATGTCAGCCTGAAAGTGAGCAAATTGAATTTTAATGTTCAATAGATCATTAAGGCCAGATTTCTTTTAAGTTATTCATTCAAAAATCACAATTTAATATTTAAATTTATTAGCTTTGAAAAAAATATTTTCAAATTTGAGGTTAAGCAAGTAAATCCAAATTTACTTACAAAACTGTTCTTCTCAAAATGCCTCTAAAACTGAAGATATTTTTTTATTTCTGTTTTCATAATGTATAAAACTTGTAACCTAGAAACTTTTTTCCGTTTATTTACTTTACTTTACTTTTACTTAACTTATTTTTCTTGAGAAAAACATGACGCTTAGAGAGTATTTAAATAATCCTATTTATCAATGTTTTAAAAATAATTAACTTATAATAGATAACTAACTTTTGAAACATTTAAAAACATGTGGAGTCGGAGTCGGAGTTGGAGTCGGAGCCAAACATTTGTTGAAAGCTGGAGTCGGAGTTGGAGTCGGAGTCGGCTAGAGTTGGTAGGCCGGAGTCGGAGTCGGAGTCGGAGCCAACCATTTGTTCAAAGCCCGAGTCGGAGTCGGAGTCGAAGTCAGCTAATCTGAGAATGCCGGAGTCGGAGTCGTTTGAAATATGACCCGACTCCGCAGCCCTGGTAATAACCTTAAAATCTAATCTACGAAGAGCTGAAAGGTTGAAATAAAAAAATAACTAAACTACAAAGAAACCTATGAGAATGCTAGAGAGACAATTCAAGTAATTAACGCAAAATAACACACCCATTATTCTTAAGATTGTCCCAGATCCAACATTCTGGAAAGCTGCGACGTATTTCGACAACATTTGTACTTTCAAATGAGTCTTCAACTCGATTCGAAAGAGATTCAGACTCTTCAAACGCCTCTAGTTGTTCTAATTCTTTTTGTATTGCTGAAAAGTGTTAATCATTTATATGAATGTTGAATTGCTAGTAGTCATGAAACAGTCGAAAAATGTTTTTTTTAAAGGTGGAGAATAGAAAGTAGTGACCAAAATCGTGTTCTAATGGAACACAATAGAAATAAACATCAAACGAACCTGATTAAGGATTCCGAATCCCAAATCCATGCCTCTGGAAATTTCTTACGAATTGTTATTTCAGTTGGAGAACTGTCTGGAGTGGCCATGAAACTTTCAAAGTAAATAGGACTTTCAGCTTCTTCGGCAACTCTTATGTCCACAGAGCAATTCTCTACGAAATCGGTCTTTTTTCTTCAATTTTAATTTTTGTATTTTTTAATCCGGCTGAAACTTTTTTGGTGCCTTCGGTATGCCCAAAGAAGCCATTTTGCATCATTAGTTTGTCCATATAATTTTCCATACAAATTCGGCAGCTGTCCATACAAAAATGATGTATGAAAATTCAAAATCTGTATCTTTTGAAGGAATTTTTGATCGATTTGGTGTCTTCGGCAAAGTTGTAGGTATGGATACGGACTACACTGGAAAAATAATACACGGTAAAAAAATTTGGTGATTTTTTTATTTAACTTTATCACTAAAACTTGATTTACAAAAACACTATTTTTAATTTTTTTTTTTGATATGTTTTAGAAGACATAAAATGCCAACTTTTCAGAAATTTCAGGTTGTGCAAAAATCACTGACCGAGTTATGAATTTTTAATCAATACTGATTTTTCAAAAATCGAAATTTTGGTCGTAAAATTTTTCAACTTCATTTTTCGATGTAAAATCAAATTTGCAATCAAAAGTACTTTACTAAAATTTTGATAAAGTGCACCGTTTTCAAGTTATAGCCATATTTAAGTGACTTTTTGAAAATAGTCGCAGTTTTCATTTTTAAATTAGTGCACATGTTTGCCCAGTTTTGAAAAAATATTTTTGAAAAGCTGAGAAAATTCTCTATATTTTGCTTATTCGGACTATGTTGATACGACCTTTAGTTGCTGAGATATTGCAATGCAAAGGTTTAAAAACAGGAAAATTGATGTTTTCTAAGTTTCACCCAAACAACCCACCATTTTCTATCGTCAATATCTCAGCAACTAATGGTCCGATTTTCAATGTTAATGTATGAAACAATTGTGAAATTTTCCGATCTTTTCGAAAAAAATATTTTTGGAATTTTCAAATCAAGACAAACATTTTAAAAGGGCGTAATATTGAATGTTTGGCCTTTGTGAAATGTTAGTCTTGATTTGAAAATTCCAAAATATTTTTTCGAAGAGATCGGAAAATTTCACAAATGTTTCATATATTAACATTGAAAATCGGACCATTAGTTGCTGAGATATTGACGATAGAAAATGGTGGGTTGAAACTTAGAAAACATCAATTTTCCTGTTTTTAAACAATATCTCAGCAACTAAAGGTCGTATCAACAAAGTCCAAATAAGCAAAATATAGAGAATTTTCTCAGCTTTTCAAAAATATTTTTCAAAACTGGGCAAACATGTGCACTAATTTAAAAATGAAAACTGCGACTATTTTCAAAAAGTCACTTAAATATGGCTATAACTTGAAAACGGTGCACTTTATCAAAATTTCAGTAAAGTACTTTTTGATTGCAAATTTGATTTTACATCGAAAATGAAGTTGAAAAATTTCGATCAGTTTGATTAAAAATTCATAACTCGGTTTTTTGCACAACCTGAAATTTCTGAAAAGTTGGCATTTTATGCCTTCTAAAACATATCAAAAATAAAAAATTAAAAATAGTGTTTTTTGCAAATCAAGTTTTAGTGATAAAAGTTAAATAAAAAATCACCAAATTTTTTTACCGTGTAGTGTAGTCCATCCATAACAACTTTGCCGAAGACACCAAATCGATCAAAAATTCCTTCAAAAGATACAGATTTTTGAATTTTCATACATCATTTTTGTATGGACAGCTGCCGAATTTGTATGGAAAATTATATGGACAAACTAATGATGCAAAATGGCTTCTTTGGGCATACCGAAGGCACCAAAAAAGTTTCAGTCGGATTAAAAAATACAAAAAAAATCGAATGACCGAAATCCTAGAGAACTGCTCCACAATATAATCTAAATTGAATAAGAATTTTTAAAGACTTTCAGAAATTTGTATGTTTAAAAAATAAGATTTATAGATTTTTTTTAAACAATCGAATGGTTTTTGATTAACTAAACAGAAATTACATGTCCTTCAAGATGACCCCAAAATCTATGCAGGTGCAACTTTAAAATCGGAAGCTAGTCTTAGAGCTATGTCAAGTTCAACAGTAGAAAAAAAAAATCAGAAAAGATTGCCTGATTTTTTTTTTAATTACAGAAACTAGAAGTTTTTTTTAATATATTCAAAAAAGAATATAAAACTGTAATAATTACATTACTTTATAATGTATGTATGTATGTTTTAGTATTGTGCCACAAAAAAAGAATGCTCGTCTTTTTAAGAAATAATGGTCTACAAAGAATTTCCCAATAGATACTGTTTAAGCAATGCAGCAAGCAGACTATATTAATACACATGGACATGAAGCCTTTAATTATAGAGAGATCTGATTACATGAAAAGTACCACAGAAATTCCATATCAACAAACCTGTCATTTGAGAAGTCCTCCCAAATCCACGACTCTGGGAAAGATTTCCTTACGACAACCTCATTGACCGGCATGGGAGCAGCACTTGCGATTGGTACTGCGACACCAGCAAATGCAGCTGCGGGAACGCCAGCAGCCCCGACACTTAGTGGCATTATCCTATCGTATGCTATCCATGATGGTTCTTAGGAAGAAATGAATGATTTAAATGATTCAAGGTATGCAGCATACTGAGAAATGTTTACTGTTTAAAGAGCAAAAGTGCAATTAATAGATTAAAACTCTGTAAAACAGAACATTTTTTTTAATAAAAATGTTTTTGAAAATCTTTAACACACTTCATTTTACATCTAAATAAAGAACATTTGTTTTAGGAGCGGCCGTGGCTGACTGGTCACGGTGTTCGCTTTGTAAGCGAATGGTCCTGGGTTCGATTCCCATCTGCTCCCAACGAGAAAGTATAGGAAATAATAATTTTGAAACTCTGAACATGAACGAAAAAAGTCGCTCGAGTCGGGGTTCGATCCCCCGTCCTTTGGATTGGTAAGCAAAAATGCTAACCACTGTGCCTTCTCGACTTGGTGAGCTATGACTGAAATTAGGAATACTGTTACCACCATCAACTATATACGCGCTGGGTCCTTGTCCATTTGACAAGGGTTCGGAAGTTCTAAATAACGTTTGAATCCGATTAGTCTAAACGTTCTTCAGGGCGGGGCTTGTCGATAAAGCTGAAGTACCTCGCGCTCGGCTAGCCAGCGTAGAAATGGGTCACCGAAGCTCGGCAGAGCTAACACCTTCCAAATGCCTATGCGAGTTATTTGCATGTATAGAATGTAGATCTAAAAATACATGGAAACAACTCAATTTGTAAGAAGCGCCGCGTGGTCCCGTTTGGTTGGTTGCACACACACACATAAATAAAGAACATTTGTTTTGATCAAAGCAAAACCCTCGGATTTCTTAAAGTTATAACATTGTACTTTGTTGAAGAAAAAAACACTCCGATGATCAAACAATCCCAGAAAATAAACCTCAAACAAAAACCAGCTAGAAAATACAAAAATTCATCCCTCACCTATACTTGTTCAAATTCTCCCAGATCCAAGATTCGGGGAATTCTTTTCTAATTATTTTCAACTTCATTGAAATCCGATTTTTTTTCTCCTTGGACAATTTTTGAGTTAAACGATGCGGTCGTGGAATACGATCATGTTGTTTTTGGAAGTTTGTTTTATCCGGGATAAACGGGCCTCTACAAATAGTCATTTGCTGTTTTCCTATAAAGAAAATACTATGAATGATTTGTCGAAAGAGATAATGCCGTAATCATGCCATCATGTTTTATAAAACGGTTTCATGGCAATCCACAATTTTAGAAATCGAATAATACTATGGTATATTGTACCTCGTATATAACAAATAAGTAATGTTAAGTTACAATCTAGCTGAAACTTATTTGGCAGATCAACTTACGTTTAACCTAAACTGAATTGGCTCGCATATCCTGTTAAAACATTATTTTACATATAAATAAAGGGGCTGCAAGGAATATTTTTTGAACACTTTAAAAAACGTATTTGGACTACCCAGTGTGAATTGGATTTAAAGTATACAAATGATTCTATAACTGCCAACGTAGGAAAACATTAAAGAAACAATTAGGAAAAAGGTTAAAGCTAAACTTGTTAATACATCCTTGAGTTCATTCAAATTATAGTTATCAAATTCAAGTGCGGTACGTACTTTGTATCGAAAACTTGATAAGCAGAAGAGAGGTATACAATAGTTTGAAATTTTGTATTACTTAATATTTGAACGAACCCACATAGTAATACAGCACAGACAACGAATCCCTATATTCCAATGAGATCTAGTTAAGATAAGCAGAGTGCCATTTAAACATTACACAAACCAGTCATTTTTCAAGTCCTCCCAAATCCACGACTCTGGGAAAGATTTTCTAACAACAAGCTCGTTGACCGGTACGGGAGCAGAATCATCTGTTGGTATTGCTGGGCTAGCAAATGCAACTGCAGGTACGCCGGCTGCTTCAAAACTTTCTGGCATCGCTTCATAGTACCATGTTGGATCTTGGGAAGAAATCGAATGATCGATTGGGAAGAATTGAATGATCGGTCAAATGTTTTGAAAGGTGCAATAGAGAAAAGTTTAAATTCAAACTCCACGATTAGCAAACCACTCAAGATGAGATCCTTTGTATGGCTACTGAACAGTAAGCCAGTTTTCTGGGCGAAGAAATCACAAAACTCCGAAAAAAAAAACTCTAAACAAACACCGGCTTACACACCAAAACTCTCACCTAATTTCGTTGACATTATCCCAGATCCAAGACTCGGGGAAAATTTTTCTATTTTTTTTCAGCTTAATGAGAAGGTTGGTCTTTTCCGCGTGCAAAGAAGGTTGTGCAAAAAAAAGCGACGGTATGACCACTTGACTGGGCGACCAGTGATTATATTCTAAATTATCTTGGAATCTCCCGTCCTCCTTACTGTACGAGCTGAACTGAAGGTTTTCTATAACAAAAAAAAATTGTATAAAAGTGTGAAATTTGTCATTAAAGATAATCCTCAACATTTTTCAAGCATACAAAACGTCAATCATTAATTTTAAAAAATCGTCGTAGTATTACAGGTGATGAAATCAAAACATCATTCATATTTTAGCCTAATTAAATGCAAAGCCTACACAAAACTTATGACCACATGATAGTGAACTCGCCAGTTGAATCCCACGGAAAAAAAATCCCGTTCATGCAACACAAAACATTTGAAAGACTATCTTACCTATCCTCAACAACATGCTTCCAAAGCCATGTTTCAGGAAATGATTTTCTAACTGTGACAGGAAGTTTCGCAGCAACAAAGTTGGATTCAGCCATTGGCATCGCCATCATTGGTGCTATGCCATCCACAACGTCAGAATCGAAATCAAACGAGTGACTGTAATAAGGTCCATCGTACACTGCACCTGATAAGCAATGGAACATTGAAGTCTAACGGAAGGCAGCCAACAAGCTAACCAAACTAGTAAAAAACACCTAACCTAACCTGTGAATATCAACAGAGAACGACTACATGCTCAAATACCTTTAGCAAAATTAAGTCCTTCTTACCTATTTCTATCATCGATAGAGTCCCAAATCCAAGACTCCGGAAAAGACTTCCTTACTTGGGAAGGAATTTTCGTAGATGCAGCCATTGCCATCACCGGTACCATACCACCATCAAATCCTGAATCAAGAAATCCCTCAAACATTGTGCCTAATTAACAAAGAATTGGTGTCACCAATGAAAATTTAGTTACACATTTTTGGAATAAAACTAATAAGTGCAAACATCTTCACATTCAATCTAGTTTTAAATTTTTGTCCTTAAACTGCCATAACCGGACTCAACAGCTGTGTGCAAAAAGACGAGTCACGCTTATCCATCATCAACAGTGCCTTCCCAAAGCCACGCTTCTGGAAAAGTTTTTCTATCCACGAGGAGGGAATTTTGAGGTAATCTAATTCTGCACGGTAGTGTTGTCGACGTCAGCATAATCGTCGCCACAGCTGCTGAAGGAATAATTTTGGTTGAATTTTTTTCCCCATAATTCAAAAAAGAACCCTGAACGCTATACATTAATAACAGAAATATTCTAATTGCATAGGAAACATTCCCCGACAGCTAAATATAAAAAAAAAACAATTCTTTTAAAATCAGTATTTTTAGGAGAAATAGCCAGACGTGGTGGCTCGCACTTCTACATTATTTGTGCGCAGCGCCGTACCTAGGGGTTGGCGCAGTTGGGGGCGCCAAAATTGATGATCGTAAAAAAAAATTCTTGTCGGTTATAAAATCTTCATTAGGTATTTGAAACAGAAAGGGCGCCGAAATTAAAGTCATACCTTCCAGACTAAAAAAAATGCGATCAGCAAAATTGTGAAAACAATATGAACATAATTTGAGCTTCTTTGAAATATGATTTTATTTAACATTAAAACATATTTTTTTTTTAATTTTGACATTCTCGAATTAAAAAAAGCCCTATGAAATATTTTCAGCACGACTTCATTTTTAATAAGCAACTTTGTGCATTGAAATTTTCCTACGCTTTTACAAAATACGCTTTTTTTTTTAAATGGAAAATTGTTATAAATTTTCTCCAATAAGACCATTTTTTTTCAAGGGAAAAAAAGGTTTTTCAGAGCACACAAGCTTTTCTGAACATCACATTTTTAGTTTAAGATTAACCGGTGTTGTTTACTTTTTAAATCGTCTAAAATGCCTTGGTAATGAGAAACTATTGAAACATTTTTTTGGTTAAAAACAAAAAAAAATTATCAAGGTTTGAAAGCATTCAGCTTTGTACAAAACATAATTTTCTAGCATGTAAAATTTAATTTTGCGAATTATAAATATAGTCGACTCTCTGGTTGTCAATATCCAAGGGACCGTCCAGGAAGAGAAGCATCAGTTTATAGAACGATGCAAAATGAAGACTCTATGGAAATTTGTTTTTTCTTGCTAACCAGCTATGGGAGCGAATCATGGCAACGTCCAGCAAACAAAAACAAAGAAATGTCAAACACCCTTCAAAGCTTTGTTTCTCAAAGAAAAATGTCTATGCAAGCCATGAGAAAGTGAAATTATTGACAACCGGAATAGATATTTAAAGCAAATAGAATCCAACGGACCGTCGAGGAAGAGATCCTTCAAGCAAGAGAAAAAATCGAGAATAAAGACAATCGAAGTATGCAGTTTGAAGGGACTGAAGAATTCATCGGTACATGGAGTAATACAGTCAACTCTCTGGTTGTCAATATCCAAGGGACCGTCAAGGAAGAGAATCATCAGTTTACAGAACGATGCAAAATGAAGACTCGATTGAAAATATATTTTTTCTTGATACCCAGCTATGGGAGAGAATCATGGCAACGTCCATCAAACAAAAACAAACTAATGTCAAACACCCTTCAAAGCTTCGTTTCGCTAAGAAAAATGTCTATGCAAGCCAGCGTTCAAAACAACTTTTGAGCAAAAATTCGAGCTGATACTTTGTTAACTTTTGATGCTCTATCATTTTAAACAATATTATTTTTTCAAAATTATTTTTTTTCCAATTTTTTTCATTGCGTTAATTTATAGAGGGCAAAAAGTTTACACTCGTACTACTTGAATTTTTTCTCAAAAGTTGTTCTAAGAGCTGTAAATTAAATTTTATGTTTGCATTCCTATGCAACCGAACAGCGAAAATTTGAATCGTCATTCTTCGATGCTTTGCGCCATCTGTTGGAATTTTTGAGCTTTTAATCGCGAATTGTTCTATGTAGATAGAAATCCCAGCAAGCTTAGTAGGGGGACAGGGGGTAATAAGCACCCCCTAAGGGAAAACTGTGATTTCTCAACTATAACAGCATTTCTGTGGAAGAATTTTGTTAGATGTTCTAAAACAACTATTATTCTTCGTCATCCATGTGAAAAAAGTGATGAAAACCCTCAAAATTGTTTAAAAATAGCAAATTTCTAAAAACATTTTTGATTCATTTCAAACAATCATGCGGGGCAATATGCACCACAACATTGAGGCAAAATGCACCGGGTAAAAGCAGTTTTCACTAGTCACCACTAGATGACACCGCTGTTTTTACAAAGGAGCTTCACAGCGGTGCATTTTGCCCCGACTACACTTTTTGTAGAAAATCTAATTAAAAATACATTTTTTGATGTTTTTGGACTCATCTATCTACAGAATAATGAAGCTTATGGCAAAACATATCTACCTCAACTCTTACAATAACAATAAATGCTTTTTTAATTGTCCAAAAATCATAATGAAAGTTCAATAAAAATTAGATAAAAACACAACATTTTAATGTTTTGCAAATAACTTAAACTGATTATATACTACGATGCTCAAATTTTTCCAGCATTGTTAAGCAATAATAAGCTTCCAATTTCTATGATTTTTTCCCCGGACAATTCTTCCAAATATCTAGAAAAGTAGGGGGTGCATTTTGCCCCGGGGTGCATATTACCCCCTCTCCCCCTAAAACAACACTTACATTATCAATAATTGCTTTTTATATTGTCCAAAAATCATATTGAAAGTTGAATGGAAATTAGATCAAAACACAACATTTTAAAGTTTTGCCAATAACTTTAGTTGTTTTTATCGTACGATGCTTATTTTTTTCCAGCATGGTTTTACAATGTTGAGCTTCCGATTTCCATGATTTTTTCCCCGGAAAATTCTTCCCAATACCGTGAAAAGCAGGGGGTGCATTTTTCCCCGGAGGTGCATATTAACCCCGCTCCCCCTACAAAAGAGAGCACCGGCATTGGCCCATTATTATTATTTTGATGAAGGATTTTGTCTTTTTTCTAATTATACCGAAACGAAATCCAAATCCAAATTATTTTATGAATCTGAGAAAATGCTTGCTTAGAAGATATCAAATTTGCTAACAAGTTACAGCAAAATTTATCATGCTTGAGCATTCAATTCTATGCATTTATCTGAAAAATAAATCAAAAATAAGATAATATCCACAAAATAACTGTGTTTCTGAATTTAGTATGGCTAAAGCTAAATTACGTTCTCCAATTGCAATTATAAAATCAAAACTCATTAAAGCAATCATTGAAAACCACAGATAAATTCAAACAAGCATTTCCTATTAAAAAATTAAATTAAAATCACGGCTGAAATTTTAAATTTTTATGTTTTTGTGTTGCTATTTATGTTGTTTTAAATAAACTTGTTTTGCCAAATTGACCTAGCACAACATTTAAAAAAATTGTGCCTTGTTACCAAGATTTGCAATAATTTAAACTATAACATGCACAACAAAAGCACAAACTTTACACATGCCTCTATCTGCAAAGATAAGTCTCGCTTACCCATGATTAATAATTTCCTCCCAAAGCCATACTTCTAGAAATGTTTTCCTAACCACAACAAGTGCCTTCTGAGATGATCTGATTCTGTTCCTTAATATTTCTGATCTCGGCTTGGATCGCCTTCGTTATTTAAAATAGAAAAAAACATTTTACTAATTTTTTTTTGTAAAGATGTGATAAAAAAAAAACACAGTTAAATTTAATAAAATTTCTGCGTACTTAATTTGCTCAAAAGTTACAAAAATATATAACAAACATTCATTATAGTATCAAAACCTAAACATAAATAATATTGTGTCTACTGTAGATTAATTAAAAACTCCTGGAAGCATGTAATGAGAAAAACATAAAACACTGATTTTTTAATGACTGCGTTAGGTATATTGCCAAACAGAAAACCCCGAAACAGAATTTCTTACATGCATCCCCGCCTATTTTACATAAAAGGATTAGCACTTCCTACCTATCCTCAACAATGTCCTCCCATAGCCAAGCTTCAGGAAAAGTCTTTCTAACCACGACGGGTGCCTTTTGGGCGATAGGAGCAAATGAGCCTTTCCTAAGTGCAAATGCTGGCGATGGAGCCATCGCCATCACAATTCCTGGACGACCTGGAAGGGCACCTCCAAATACACGTCTGTTTTGGATAGGCCAATAATGCATTGCATCTGACGAAGGGGAAAATTGTGGACGAGTTATAACATTAAAATATCTATACAAAGAGATTTTTTCTTTAATGAGCATGTTGGTGTAATCTCATGATTTTAGATTAAAGACAAAAACATTGAAACAAATTCATGTTACATGCAACTAAATGACCCTTCAAAAAAAATCTTCGCTTCTCACCTATCCTCAAATATGCCCTCCCAAAGCCACGTTTCGGGGAAAGTTTTTCTAACCACAATGGATTCCCGTTTCAAAACGGGAGCGAACGAAACTCTCCTATTTGCAAATGATTGTGATGAAGCCATCGGCATCATAATGCCCGCACGACCTTGAAAACCACCTCCAAACCCTCCTCTAGTTTGGACTGGTCCGTAAAAGTACATTGCATCTGATAAAGGAAACATTGATCAAGGTTCAGCTTTTGTCATATACCGAGCTGTTGCAATTACAATCAAAAAACCAACTGGGAAAATTAGTTACATACAGTTCAAGAAGTCTACCAGCGGAAGAAACGAAAAGAGTTTTCGCAAGGTTAATGAGAATAGCAAATTGGCACGAACTTTGAATCGTTTTCCCAAATCCAGGACTCGGGGAACTGTTTTCGAACCGTTACAATTATATCCGACCCGACATTGCTTGCCTGCGAGTTCGCTGGGGTGCTAATAATAGGTCTGTTTGTTGATGGAAAGTATGGAGCAGGAATCGGTGTCAACCCGGTCCCAAAAAAGGCAACGGGGTATGCAAACTTATCTGAAATTTATCATTTACGCAAACGATTTTTTGGTAAATTCCGTAGAATTCTTAACAAACGCTTAGATTGTATGAGGCTATGAAAGTTTACTTACGTGGAGGTTCATTGGCGTTGGTCATAATGGTTGCTCCTACATCCTAAAAACAATCAAAATAATACCATTACAATTAAAACTGACTGATTCCGTTGAACCACGCCCACACTTACATTGAAATCATCGTAGGTATTATAGTGGCGCCACGGAGCGAAACGCTTCCTCCTGTAATATCCGTAGCTGGGCTGTTCGTACATCTTTAGCTCGTCAAACACCTGCCCGCTGGTAATGTCATTACCGCTCTTTAGCAGCAGGACACTCTGGTCAACACCAAGCAATCCCACGTACGAGTCCGGGTTCGTGTTCACCACAATGTCAACATCCTCGCCCGGCTTCGATTCGGCCTTGGAAAGTGTAACTTTAAGCTGCAATTTCAAAATATACAACGTTGTACGATGATTGCAATTTAATGATCTATTTACTACTTACGAAATTCTGCAAATCATTGCCAAATTCAATTTCGACGCTATCGCTGACAAGCTCACCATCGTCCTGAACGAAAGAGACAACCAACTTTGCCCGGGGAACCATCGCAAAGCTGGCCGGGAAGCGGAAGGTGTGCAGGGTGCGATCCGGAACGGGAATGGTTCCACCGACAATAACATCCCCCCGACCCAACACTTGGTAGCTAAAGTACTTCATCGGAACCGTAGCCGAGACATCAACGGTAACGTCCTTGTTGATGGTGGGCACTTCTGTCAGGACCTTTGCACGGACATAGGCATTTGTTTTCACCCAACCCTTCGAAATCGATCCCAGGTAGAACACAGATCCCAAATATTCTGCCTTAAACTCAACATAATCCGCTTCGATGTCCGTGTTCACCACCAGCTTGGCCATTCCGTTTTGGTCCAGAGTATAGCTACGTTTCGTGGTGTTGCGTTCTGGCCATCCTGACTCTTGTGTAACCTCTACCTGATTAACGCTGTCCTGAATCGGTGCTCCATCTTGGAAACTAGCCTTCAACCATGCAGTGTACGGTAGTCCGGGCTTAAACTTGTCCGCAGACTTAATCAGTTCCATTTTGTACCTTTTGTCGTAAATCTTAACCTTTGTTGTAGCATTCTGCTTACGGCCCGTCAACTCCTCCTCAACAACAGCCTCGATCACAATGTCTCTTGTGTAATCACCCTCAAGCTTGATTTCGTCACGTAGCTCGAATTCCACCGATCCCTTGCCATCTACTGGGACGGTCTTCCTGGTGATAACATCACGTTCAAACGGTTGCACATAATGGAACCGGAAATCGGGATATGCCGAAACGGTAGCTTCTCCTTTCACAGGCTTTCCGTACGTGTACTTGGCTCGCACAATCGCCTTAACTTTGCCATCCTTGAACGTCGTTATCCCGGGAGACTCGATGGTAACTTCAAACTTGGGCAGCACGTACTCGTCTACCTCAAACTCCTTCGTAGTGGTCTTCTCCAATACCTCCACATTGACCATCCAACGACCCAGCACCGGAGCGCTGGAAAGTGCCAGTTCCGACTCGAAAACGCCCTTTACCAACTTTGCATCGCTCCACTGCTTGATCCGGTTGCTCTTGCCGTCCGTAATGTGCACCTTGATGGTGTCCACCTTCTGCAGCGGTTTTGTGTTCGGATCCAAAACCAACACCCGGAATCGCACCGTATCACCGGGCTTGTAGATTGCCTTATCGGTTTGCACCAACACGGAGAAGCTCTTTGCCTGGTACGTGATTCTGGTTTCGTTCCTGAACGTGAACCCAGATAACCCTTCGGCAGTTAGGCCGTACTCGGCCTGAGGAATATCACCAATCTGGAAACATAACAATGTACAATATAAACCCAACGCGATGCATGTGCACACCTTTGTGCGGTTCCACTTACGCTGAACGGAATCAGGCGAGACTCTCCGGGGCCTAGATTCACATCCTCGCTGGCCACGGGCACTCCAGTGTCGGTGTTGTTCAGGGTAATCCGAAATCGGACGGTGTCTGCGATGTTCAAATTGTTAACCGACACGTGGTATTCAGAATTTGGTCGCAGCAGATTTGAGGCAACAATTGAATAAAATCTATGAGAAAATTTTGGAAACATTGTTAGCATGGTATCATTTCAAAAACAAAATGCTAAAAAGAAATCTATTCAAATCAAATTATTCACTCTACACCATTGCCTTGGTGTTCTCGAGATTCTTACTTGAAACTAGGTGTCCGAAGGCTTGATTGTTGAGGCAATTGCAAACCTCTTTTTACACCTAAGCTTTGATTCACCCCGGGATTCGAACTGACGACCTTTGGATAGTGAGTCCAACTGCCTACGAGCGACTCCACAGAGGCAGAACCCAGGGCGACGACCTGGACTGAGTTAACGACCCAACCGACGGGGAAGCCGACGGAAGGCATGCTCAGACAAATCTCGTCTCGAAAAATGTCACCGGGACCTTCTGGGATCGAAACCAGGCCGACTGGGTGAGAGGCAACCAAGTTTACCCCTATACCGCAGGTCCCCGCAAAAAAAAACAAAACAAAACAAAACAAAATGCTTGTAGCACAAAAAAGAAACTTTGAATTTTCAATGTATGGTTTTATTTTAGTTTCAAAATATGTGCTATAAGAGGTTGCTCTTCGTTTCTCATTGAATTTGCCCTTTTCAATTATGTATTCTCGAAAAATTTCATTAATAGTATTCTGAACTATTCCAAAATCTAGAATGGTTCTAAATATTTACAACAATTTTGAAAAAAAAAAATCAAAATAGAAACGGAAACATTTGCAGTTTAGTGAACATGGTGTTCCAGAGTTAGGACGTTAATCCTGATCTACTATGGCAAATCGCAGAATGATGCGTCTGTCACTTTTGCCCCTGCTTTTTTTATGTTTTCGTAAGAGTTTGCGTAAGTTTGATTGTAGATGAGTAATTTTAGTCTCAAATAGTCTAAGTCTAAGAGTCTAAGTGGTGAGAAAATAAAGATTTTTTTATTATTTGAAACCAAAAGCAATGCATTATACCCTCTACATAAGGTTTTGAGTCAAAAGTTTACGAAAATACATAAACTTATTAAAACATTTCAAAGTTATCCCAAACATACTTAAATTCAAACCACATAGTAAAATCATCGCCATTTAAAATTAGTTCAGATAAAATTCAGAGTAAACTGTAAACAGATAACAACAAAGTTAAAGTCTTCGGAAAATAGATCTTAAGAGGTTACATACATGTAAATCGGCAAAAATGTCAGAGGTTGGTTTGAGTACAAACTTTAATTTTATTTTTCAATCTGTTTTCAAAACATAAAAATATACATTTCCAACTCTCAACAACATAAATTTGAAGCCATTTGGATGTATCATTGCCAAGATAGGATAGAGTAGTCATCAATGAGACACGGGGAACAATGATAAAATGGCTCTCACAAGTCGTAGTTTCAACCAATCAGGCTCATATTTGGGGGAAAGGTGTGTCTACTGGATACACGTCTGCCATTATAGTGGCTTTGGTTATGGACGCTCCCTTGAAAAGTTATTCATAAATGTTTGATTCTGGGGTGTAAAAGTAAATTATGGACAAAAATTACTTTTTCGCTCGTAGGCTGCCATTAACACCAAAACTAATATTTCTTCAAATTTCTTTCGACGTTCCATAGGGATTGAGTTGGGCTACAATGTCCTTTCATTAGGTTTGGCCTAAATTTAGAATATACCCAGTATCCAGGACTGTCTCATTGTTCCCCACTCATTTCAGCTCATGGGTAACAATGAGACACTTTGATTTTTCTTCATGAAACTTTTCAAAATCTATGGAAATCTTTCAAAACATGAATTAAAAGTGATTTTTGGCATATTTAAAGAGTTTTAACTTCAATTAACCAAAAATACAAAGTTATTTGGTATAAATATACGAATTTTACAAAATTTAAATACTTTTTAGTATAACTTTTGTTAATTAAAGTTTCATGTTGGCAAAATTGCTCTAAAATGTTCAAGGCAAGTTACCTGCGATGGAACAATACAAAAACATGATGTTTTACTAGAAAAATCTTTATTTTCGTAGTGTGTCTCATTGTTCCCCAGCTGTCTCATTGTTCCTGCCAAGTGCGTCTACAATGAGACAGTTGAATAACTCTGGCTGTAGATGTCGGATCGATCTCATATTTTGGTCAATGTTAGAACCCATTAAAAGAAAGAAAATGCAACAATAAGCTCATTAAAACATGCTGATGAAAAAATGAGAAAAATCTTTGAAAGTTGAAAACCAAAAGTGTCTCATTGATGACTACCCTACCCTACAGCTATATGAAGTTAGCATTTTCGGGAGCCACGATATCTCACCACTGCCTTGACCAAATCGGCGCAAAGTTTTGGTGAAGACTCATTAAACCGGTCCCGTGTGCATGACGAAGGCCGATTTTCAAAAAGATTTTTGTATTTAAAAAAAATAAAATCGGGCTTCGTCATGCACACGGGATATGTCTTGCGAGTCTTCGCCTCAAATTTCAGCCAATTTGGTCCATCCTATCTCGAGATATCGTGGCATCCGTAAATCAACTCGGTGTTCGGAGAAATACGCTTACAAAGTTTGACAGTTCGCTTTGCGCATGTCAGACTTTTGATCTTAAATCGACTCTTCCTCTGTCACGAAATATCTTCATGAAACTTTCAGGAGAGATTGAAAATCATCTTTTAAGTTGATTTAATAAATTTTCTGTAATATGAAATTTTGTGATTTTCAACATTTATGTAACCCCTTAATTAAAATCAGACAACAAAGTTAAATTTATTCAAAAATCTTGTGAACATTTGAAAATTTTCGATTTTGCAAAAAAAAAAATTTTCGCTAAAATGTTTGTGTTCGTCAAAGTTACATTTTTGAAAAATAATGATTGCGAAACTTCTGAACTAGTGTAGAATGCATTTTTAAGCATTTTTTCACGCAAATTTTGAGACTATCGTTTGTTATTAAAAATTTTGTATTTTAATATTTGTTGCCCCCCACCCTTGACCAGAGCCGAAGGACAAAAACTTTGAAAAATATTTGCATCAGTTTTATATGAACAAAAAGTACAAACATCGTGAGTGAAGAAAAACAATATTTCAATTACTATCTGGATAAACCTGACACCGTCATCTGCACCATAAACGTAATTATTTCGAGAGCCAAACTAGTCATTAGCAAAATACCAGTTTTCCACAGCCCAGGGAAGATCAACTGAGCCGATATCGGTGAACCCCAGAAATCCAATATATGCATTGCACATCCTGGATCATCACTATTCAATGTTATTTCAAACTAAATAATAATTACTGGCACGTAGACATTCAAATCGCATGCCATTTTGGCAAGTATTTTCCACACATACTATTCCTTGCTGTCCAGATTGAATATTGTAAGAAAAACTACTAACACTACCGTTAATATAAACAAATAAGAAACATTTCACAATGAAACTATTTTTAGTTGTTTAATTAATCTCCGTTGCGATCTAAATCTGCTCAATTTTAACGTAGTAAGGTATTCCATTTCAACACAATACTAATTACATCTGTTGAAACAACTGTGAATACACGCACTCTGTTGCACATATTCATCGAATAGCCGTTACATAAAAACGACAATCAATCTGCGACACCTTTCACCGGAACACTTCAAACTGTACCGGTCACCCTGTCTGTACATATAATTATGACCATAAACAAAAACAAGACCAATCCGTTACGTAACGCTGCATGCGATAATCCCTCCTCCATTGCCAAGGTATTGGTGAAGATCTTCAACCCCGCTGCATCCCAAGGTCAACCGGTGTGATTCGCGGTAACACCATATATGGAACCCCCATTCGTTGTTCCGCAGGGCCGTTTTATTGCATTCCTGTACGGCTCGAGAACTTTTTCAATGACTAACAAACCGCGTAGGTGTCCGACGGCAGGTAATTTGTTTGAAGATCGCGTCACACCGCTGAATTCAGATTTCGCGATCGCGAACCCACTCAGAGCAACAACAAACGTCGACCTGCGAGGTACCGCCGACGCATCTCTTAGTCAGTGTCTCCCCTTAACACCCCGGTTTGATGGCCGAAAGTCACCGTTGAAGCTTCGTTTTGTTTGTCCACATCGTTTCGTCCGCGGCCAAAGATCCCACAAGGAAACACGTTCTGACCATAACTGGCAGATCAACTTTGAGTCAAGTCTGTACGTACAAGCTCATACGAACGCAATGGGAAGCTTTCGTCATCGCTGAATACGTCGCCACAGGTCATAGTTTTGCTTCGAAATACCCATTTTACTGCTACGCTGCTTCGAGTGCCGTAAAAATGAGCTTATAATTGAACAGTCTAACGTACTATCAGTTCCTAGAACTAGGATACTAACCCCTCGGCACTGCACACTGACACCAGCGCCAAACATATCACAGCCGATGTGGCCATCCGCAGATGGGCCACGTCCAGATGTCCCATTCTGGACAGGGGATAATCCGATTTAATCACGTAGCTTTTCCTTACACCTTTTTTTAATATTCCACCAGTTATTGCGGGTAATCCCCAACTACCACTTTTCCCCGCACGGTATATTATATTAGCACAAACGTGATCACTTGCTATTCAAATCACACTAACTAGCTAATGACTACGGCAAGGTCCCTCGAATTCCAACTCTGAACGATCCACGCGCGGCGGCTGTCTCACACGAACTGATCGCCGAACGCACAGATCACTTAATTTTATTATTCCTATATGAGGCGTTCGGTTTAGCCCGAGGAGTCCGCTCGGTATTGGTGGAGTCGAGTGGACTTCCAATGACCAGGGTGTCAATCTGATTTTTGATAGGACTTTTGGATTATCTACACTTCAGGGCAGCATTACACTTGAAAACGAGATTTACTTTATATAACGCAGCTTCAGTAACCAACTGGTTACTCCCGGCAACCTCAAATAGCTTAAATCGAATAACAAATCCCAACCTGTCCATATGGTCATCCCTAGTTCCATCTGTTGACGAATCGCTGATCACTACTACCAACAGGTTACCGGCTTACGTCCCATAATCTGCGAAAAGAAAACAAACACGATTCCGAGAACGGATCACATCATCCTCAAATCTTTACAAATTTCCAAATAACATTTGCACCCTTCAGCACCCAAAACCCCCCAAAAACAACGCAAGGTCACTCCAGAACGAATCTCAAGTGATCTTTGGCGTTGAAGGAGATAGCGGTGCCACCAAGGGGATCTTCTGGAAAGACAACAGAAGCAGTAGTTTGCCGGTAATAAAAAAAAAACAACAACCTGCGATCGCGAAAAAAAACGGTCAGACAACAAACTGGTATTTCCCGCTGTAGGGAGCCATTCTGGAGAACATTTATGCGTCGTAAAACGACGAGATGGATCAGTTCGTAAAGAATCTTGGCTCAAATGCATCGGTCGATATTGGGTGATTTTGAAGGAGCTTCAAATTTTGGCTACAGCTGTCGAGAAGAGTTGATTTCAAGATTTGTCTAGTCCAGTTTATTTTACATGATTATATAAGTCGTGTAATACTCTAAAGCTAGTACATTATCATTGTATTATTATTTTTGATAAAATTACCTTCTATCGCTGTATTAGCCCAAAAAAATAACACATTTTTTCCCCTTTGTTGGGTCTATTGCTTCCAAAATTCGACCCACATTCTAATTGGTTGAAATCACGAAGCACGTGGTGGTCTTCTTTGACGTAGGTATAGTTTTACCCCAAAAAGTTATCAAACATCTGTATAATACTAAAACACATTTTTCTACATAAGTTTTGAACTACTTATCAAAATTTCAAACAATTTTTTAAAAAAATGCTGCTTCTTTCTATTCATAAAGGTTTCTAAAAACTGATTTCAATGAAGTGATAATTTGTATATCTTCCTGCAATATGTAAATGTATGATATTTTTTATGAAACTTTTTATGCATATGATTAAAACATTTTTCAGAACCAATTGGAATGAAAACCTGCTTTCTGAAGCAACGTGAAATAGATCTACCTTAATATAAATAAAGTATTACAATTGAGGTAAGCTTTTTGAAGAACAATTGGAGTTAATTAAATAAAAAAAAAGATATTTAATCCTTTCCTGACAGACCAAAATTTATTTTTTTAACGTTTTTTCTTACCATGACCAAATTGGATGAAAATTGAATTGGTACCCTCATCATTCGTCATTTGGTCATTGGTACCGGCAACTTTATTTTCTATGCAGTCAGGCTGAAAACTGATCTTCACACTTATATTAATAATTGAAGTCGCTGTTATATACAGTTTTGTTGCAATTTTGAAGGAATTGCCAACTTCCCAGGAAAACGAAGTTGACTTTATAGCTGTCGGCCACCATTGCTAGTACCAACCACTAGTGTCTTCCTTTTAACTACAAGGACTTCGCCGCCCTGGGCTCCTAAGTGTTACCCATATTTACACCGGATACCCATATTTACACATAGAAATTTTAGAGCGCCCGCCGCGGGATTCGAACCAGCAACCTCTGGATTGTGAGTCCAGTGGGCGGGTTGGAAAATTGATTGAAAATTTTGCGTTTCCAGGGATTTTTGTGACCTTGGGAAATTGGACGCTCTACCACGAATATTTGAATTGGCACACAAAGGTTATTAAAAGCTGTTGCATTTGATTAGGGATTAAAGTCACAACTTTTCATTCCGTTTCGTGCATCATTGCTATGTTTCAGTTGTTATGGCTTCATCTTTTACTCTATATTTAATGTCCATTGTTGTATATTTCCTATAATATAAACTGCCATATTTTCTCTCAAAACTCTAGTAATAAACTTAATTATGGCTCAATCTTTAATATTCTTTCTTTTCAACAATGTAACAAACCAAACCAAAACAAATCCAAGTTCAATAAACTGAACGAGACATTCTACAGCCAAATTTTCAACTTTATTATGTTCACGAGCTGAGCTGCAAATCTCCGCCAGATGACCTATGCACCAGCATTTCATACCTCTACTAATGCAGCCGGCCGGTATCTGCTCCTACCTTGCCCGATAAGGATTCCCTTTAAAAGACCCGTCCTGTGGTGGCCATCCTCACAGTTTGTTCGGAGCAGACGGTGCATTTTTGTGGCAAGTCCGGAGGAAGCAGATCCAGAAGTGTGCAGTGTGTGAACCAAGTGTAATGAAAGTGTGGCTAGCCTGTAAGTGCGATTTTCTGTGGAAAGATGGAAGTTCTGAGGATCTAAAGGGAGTTTATGAATTTTATTTTTGTGTGCAGTCTTTGCCCTCGTGGCAGTGGCCTACGCCGTACCGACGAAGAGTTTCTTCTACGGAACTGGCACCGACGAGTATGTGTATCATTATGAGCTGGACGTTAGGACCGGTGTCTTGGAAACTGACCAAGGATCTCAGTACGAAGTGAAAGCCGACGTGCATGTAAGACCAGGTAAGTAGCAGATTTAGTTCAATAGCTTCTTCAGGAGTTAACAGCACAATGTCTTCCGGAAAGATCCTTCTGGCAATGGAACCTTTGTCTATCTGGTTGATCCGACGGTTTACGTGTATACCGGACCACTGTTCATGACCGGCGAGATGCACGGTAAGAAGCCAGTTGAGAAGAGCTTTGTTCCGATTGTGAAAGAAGCCGAGGTCTTCAAACTGCCATTCTACGTGACGTACGACAAGTATGGATTTGTACAGGAAGTATTCACCGTTCCGGAGGACGTCCAGTGGAGTGTGAACATCAAGAAGGGTATTGCTTCCGTTCTGCAACTTCCGGTCGACAAAGTGCCGGTTCAAAAGTACGTCAAACCAGTCGTGTTCCACGTTGTTGAAGAAAGTATCTACGGAAAGGTCAATGTAACGTACGACGTAGAAACCGTAAAGGAAAGCATCGTCGTAACAAAGTCTCCAGATTTCACCACCTTCGAGCACATGCCATACGATGTGTACAGCAATGTGGAGGTCGAAAAAGTTTACAACGACTACAAAGTGTGGAATGTAACGTATCCTGAGATTAAGTACGTTGTGGTCAACGACAAGGACGGAGTAAAGGTACATGAAGTCTACACCGAGAATGTAAAGACTGTTCAACCGTCCATCTCGGAAGGTCAAATGCAATACGTTGCGACCAAGCAGTCCTTTGTCTTTGCTAAGGAAGTTACTCCGACGACCCCGATGGAGTTCACGAAGTTTGTCGTAAGTTCAAAATAGCAACCCAATTAAAAAAAAAAATCTGAAACAATTTCCTGTAGGTATACAACCCAGTGGAATACACTCCTTCCAAAACTACGTTTACGACCTATTTCCCTTGCCTGTCGGTTGTCCCTCATGTTGTTGATATGAGTGTGATTGGTCCGAAGGTTCAAGCCATGCTTTACGAAGCCGTTGAATATTTGCACGTAAGTTTAAAGATCACTTGCTGATAGGTTGCAATATTAAACATGTTTTTACTTCCAGGAAAACCCAATCACCAACGTTGAAACCGATACCAAGCATGGACTGACCATCACCCGCATCGTCGAAGTCTTCAAGCCGTTTACCTTTGAAAACTTTGAAAACTTCTACACTCTCATCACCAAGACTACCACTCCGAAGGACGTCACGGCTGTAGATGTGTTTTACAAGGTTCTACCCCTGGTCGGTACTAAGAACTCTGTCGTGTTCATCAAAAACCTTGTGAAGAGTCACAAAGTGAAGGACTTTGTCAGCACTACGATGCTTTTCTCGATGGGTCTTAACGTCCGCGTCCCGACTGTCGAGCTGCTGAAGGAAGTCGAAGAGTTTTATCACTTTGAAGATGAAGTCAAACCAGAGGTTGCTCACGCCGCCATCTTGACATTCGGTACTCTCGTGTACAAGACGTTCAAACATGATACTCATTCACCGGTGCTCCAGCAGTACGTCAAGGTGTACTATAAGAAGCTAAAAGAAGCCAAGACGTTCGAAGACCAGCTGGTGTGGCTTCATGGCTTGAAGAACATCGAAGTCGGTACCGTGTATGAGCTGATTGTTCCAATCGTTAAGGGGGAGCAAGTGCTCGACCTGCACTACGATCGTCATCTCCGTGTACATGCCGTTTACTCCTTGGAGAAGATCCTTCACTACGACTACGATACACTGTTTGAGACGGTGTACCCGGTGTTTGTTGAAGAGAACCTTGCTACTGAGCTTAGAGTAGCAGCCCTGAAGGTTCTACTTTCCACAGAGGAGGTGAAATACTTTGCTAAGATCGCCAACTACATCAAAACTGAGAAGAATCCCCAGGTTTACTCGTTCTTCGTGACTACAGTGCAACACATGGCAGAATCATGCATACATGAAGAAACCGACTACTGGCAATTTGTTAAGCAAACCGAGAAATTTTTCAGGCACGTTGACACGACTGTTGAGACTCAAGCTTTCTACTATGATTATGTTGATAAGAAGCACTTCTTTGGAGCCTCCGTATACGGAAACCTAATTGCCGATGACAAACACAACAAGGTCACTCAATTCTACATCAACTTTAGTCCATATGTAATGGATCGTACAGTTGATCTGTATTCGGTGTTCGTCAAATTCGAAGGAGTTGAAAATCCATTGACCATGCTGTGGCCCAAACTGTTTAACGTTGAGCCAAAAACCATTAAAGAGCCAATCATAAAGCATCATGAGAAGGAACCAGTTCACGTTGAATTCACTCTTATGGCGAACGGAAAGGTTGTTTACACAAAGTACTTCGACGAAGAGACTATCAAGCAGTTCTACACCTATACCTACCTGACCATCCTTACCACGATGAAATATCAATTTACGACTGTTCTAAATCTGGCCGATGTTGAGGTGTTTTCGCCAACCCTTGATGGAGTTCAGACCAAGGTTGATTTCGAACTTCCACTGGTCTCCCAATTCAAATATGACGTTGTTGTGCCAACCACCAAGAGTGCTAATGAGGTCACCTTCTCAGTACACAGCTACTTCCGTCTGTGGATGCATGGTTTCTATGGAATCTCAGTTTACAATCCGTTCGCACTGACCTGGCAAGGATCTCGCCGAGTCCAGGCCTTTGATTTCAGCGTTCCCTTCAACTTTGACGTTGTATTCAACTTCCAGCAAAACTCATTCAAAATCGTGTGGACCAAGAGCACAAACGAGGTACAGAACGTCGTTGGCTTCAAAACCCATGTCAAGACTCAGGTTTATGCTCGTCCTGATACTGAAGTCGACTATCTCAAGTCAACTTGCCCAGCTTGCCAACAATTCCTCACAACGATCGTATCTCCTGTGCACAAGAAGAAGGATGTCGTGCTGTTTGAAGAACACTCCAAATACACTGGACTGCACTTTTACCTGTCCGTTTATGATGTTGAAGTTATGCCGCACGTCAAATACTTCAAGTCTCTCTCCGATGTCTTTGTGAGCGATGCGTTCTACGAACTGTCTGAATATTCCTTCTTCAAATTTGCAATGACTTACTACACTTGGTTCTATACCCACTTCTTCCCACCGCAATACTCTACGTACGGAGTTGTTGGATACATCAACCCATGCAAGGTTTATCCGTTCGAAAAGGCCGAAATCACATTCAAGGTGAACACCGAGGTTGTGCCACATGAGATGTGGACAACGCCCAACTACTACCAATACGTCAAGATGTCTGCGGTATTCAAGAATGATCACGACGTTGAGCTCAACCACTGGGATGTGAACGTTCACTTCACGCACGAGTTTGGAACGTATTTCAAGAAGTTCAACGTGCAAGTCACGCGTCAAACTCCAGGAGAGAAGAACTTGAATGTCTGCTTGGACTACGTGAAGGACGTAGAAACTGATAAGGTCGAAGGCAAAATGACTTACTACCACGGATACTCGTACGACCACAAGTGCGTCAAGGACGATATGGTCGTGTCGGTTGGCTGGACTGGAACTTACTCCGATACTCAGAAGAATTACACCAAAAGTCCAGTGTATTCCTACAAGGAATGCGTTAAGCACTACGTTGACGACTACACGCCAATTCCTGTCACGTACGACTGTGCTGAAGCTTATACCACCGTTCGTAAGTACGTGTACAACGTTGACTATCAGCACGTGCTGCCAGTATACATGGATGTGTTCAAGCCCGTATGGTTCTGGATGCAACAAATCTTCCCGGTATACTATGACGTTGATGCGCATCACCATGTTCCAACCGGTGGATTCGTTGTTGATGTTGAATATCCGCTGTGGTGGGTTGAACACCCTACCGTTGACGTTGTCGTTACATCCCCAGAGGAGAGCTTCGTCTTCGAACACGTTCCATACTACAACTGGTTCTGGTGGTTCCAACCGGACAGCGTCGTTTTCACCAAGTAAGTCTTCAGCTACCGTTTGAGGATCGTGTGATTCAAAACGTGTTTTTTCGCAGATACTTCGACTTCATGAAGACGATTGGATACACCACCGAATGCGTTGTAAACCCAATGTTCAACTACAGCGGCTACCACTACGACGTAAGCAAGACTCCAGTCTACAGCGAATGGACCCTGTACGCTGCTGATCATCCATCTACCTATACTTGGGCTATCTACGTGCAGAAGATCGAGAAGAACTTTGTGGTAAGTTTAGAAATGCATTGCCAGCAAAGATCAGTTATTTATAACATTTTGCTCCCAGGCTCTGAAATTTGTGCTCAACGACCATGTCGTCGTTCTCCAGCCAGTGGTCGATAAGGCAACCGAGTACACCGGTGTTACGAAGTACACTTTCACCGTCGACAGCTATATCATGGAGGTCATGAAGGACGGAGTGGTGCCCGGGGTATATCCGTTCAAATACTTCCAGGTCTACAATACGGTTGTGTTTGTCGTACCGAACGTTTCTCTGTACGTCGCGTACGATGGTCACCAGGTGGTTGTGGAAACTGTTAAGAGCGATACCACGCAGTACTACGGACAATGCTACGTTTAAATTTGATTCAGAGTCTGATTTTATAGAAAAGTAATTGAAAAATATATGTAAGCTAACGATATCAAAAGTCTGCTTTGTTTTTATTAACTATACACGTCATACTGTGAAGTACCCTAGCTCGCGAGCCTTGCCTAAGAATGCTACAAGGGAGTCTAATACTTCTTCGGAGTTTGGAATAATTTGGTCCGCTGGCAACAAAAACCCATAGTTTCCGGTATCACGAAACTCGTATGACGCAGCGATCGGCACATTGTAGGTTCCCAGCGCCCAGTCACGAGTTGATCCGGATGCAATGTCTGCGATGATCAAGTTCCCTTAGTGATAAATCGATCTCATTCAAATCTCATTGTACTTACATAGTACATCAGCCGTATTACCGAACTCGTATTGAGTTCCGTGTCGTTTATACAGTGCGATCGCTGCAGCCTCGGCCATCTCCATCCAGTCATAAAAATTGTCCACCTTTTCTGCATTTTGATACCCAAACGGCAATAAAATTAGCTGGCTATACGAGTGGAATGAAAGATAGAAGTGAATTTGATCCTTAATCTTTGAAAAGTACTCCATCAAATTTTTGGTTTCAATTTCAGAAGCAGGCTCTGGTCCAGCATATGTTTCCGTACAAGGATTGGAAGATGCACCACCATCTGCAAGAGAAATTTGTCGTAAACTGATTGTATTGAATACTTGAAGTATTACCCATCCAGTGATAAGGGAAGTTACGGTTCATATCGGCTCCGTAGCACAGAACGCTATGTGGATAGCGGGTCTTTCTCCACATGCGATTAGTCTCCTTGGTGTAGTTCAATCCATCTGGATTGACAACTGGTAATATGTACCAGTCATAATTTTGTGCAAGTTCTTGGACTTCCGGTGCAGTAGACGTAAGCAGTTCGTTCAGAATCCACGTAGCTGTAGCCGAAGTAATCCATTCACGGGCATGGATATTGGACTCCAAAAAGATGCCCGGATTTCCTGCTTTGTGAGACAACTTGACAGCGCGCACCTCACGACCCTCGTACGAATCTCCTACCTGCTCGACCGACAGGATTTCACCGTGCTTTTCAACCAATCCATCGATCCAGTCGTACATCTCATCCAATGTGTGGTAGCTATCCCAGCCAAATCCATTACGCTTCGATCGAGCAGGGTTCTCATTGTTTATTAGCCTGTGTAGAGTACAATTAAATAGAGTATCTAAATAGCTCATGAATTGTTTATCTTCCATACTTTTGGACATTTTCAATTTTAAGTTTGAAGCTAATCTGCATCTGCGATCCCAATTCTTCAAAATCGGCGATTTTATGCGGTGGCACCATAACATTTACCGTCATACCAGTTTGAACTGGAGATTCCCAAAAAGAATACTTGAAAGAAAAATCACTATCAGCAAATCAAACCAAGTAAACGTAATGCACAACTACCCCATCGGAAAACTGCTCTAAATGTTGCATCACGCTTAATTGATCAGCATTGTCAATCGACACCTCGTATACTCGATAGTTATCAAAACGCACTGGTTCGCAACCTATCGAAGCTATGGCTAGTGATATTGTTAGTAAGACTTTTAATAACATCATGGCTTCGACAAGAATCCTTCACTGACTAAACAAAAATCACTCCAATAGAGCTCTATATATCGCTTACATTTGAAGATAAGCTTGTCTATGAAAGATAGGCTTTTCAAACCACCAGGGTGAAATTCAATTTAATTTCATTCTTTTAAAGTATTGTTAACATGAAGCAGCAGCTACAAAATGAACAGCAACGCACGAAACTCAACAGTCTGCGTTTGGAATACTTATCTTAATGGACTATTGTAGTAAGGCTTCATCCATAAAGTACGTCACGCTAAAATCAGCCAAAATTTACCCCCCTCCCCTTTGTCACGCTTTCCGTATACTTATAACACAATGCCACACATGCTCAGACCACCCCCTCGCTCCCTCCCCCTAGAGCCTACTTAATGGATGACGCCTAAATAGATAGTCGCACTTTTAGTTTGAGTGCTATTTGCGTATAAAAATAAATAAAATAATTTAGAAACTTCAACCCTGGAGATATTTCTTATCATATTTGGTCCTCTTGGAGATAACTATAGTATCTGCTCTTGAAAAGGCAGATTAAAGAAAGACAAAATAAGCCATATCAAATCAATTCTGATGCATCATAATTGCTTTTAAGTGGCGTTTGATAATGTGTCTTAGCAATTTAAAAATAATTTGATTGATTTATTTAAATCTGGTGCTTTTATTGCAATTGATCAATAATGTATAACAAAAGATCATGATAACAACAAATTCCGTCAAATCATAGTCTAAATAGGCAAAATCTTCTATACGACATTGTATGGGGAAAGTCATTCTTTCAGTTATTGCCATTTTAGAGTATATACACTCAACCCCCGGTGGTTGGTCACTTTTTCGTTTGACACTTTTTAGTTTGTACCCCGTTGGTTTGACAAAGTCAAACTAAAAAGTGACGAACTGTCACTTTTTACACCGCGCCCATTCACACTATCAAAACAAACGTTTGGTAGAGTGTGTGAACTCCGTGTAAAAGGGGTGTCAAACTAAAAAGTGACCCCGTTCGTTTGACAGCAGTTGGTGTCAAACCATCGGGGTTTGAATGTTTACTATTTTTGCGATTCACGTCAACATCACATCGTTGTAGGCCAATTCCCTACGAAGAAGTTGGCATTTTTAGGTAGTGATTTCAGTTTCCCTTACAGACATCCCTATAAATGGTGCCCAAAGTATACTAGCGGAAATGCAGAAAGGTTACAAGTGATTTTTACTTGTTTTTTTTTGTGGCCTCTGAAGCTGAAAACAAGTTAGGCGTCAATAAACGAAACCCTTCGTTTACCCGGGGCAGCATGTTGCACCAGAATGCTCAAAACGTCATGATTCGAATTTTCGGACGCTTCGAAACCCGGACACTTCATCTTGTTTTATCTATTATTTGGAAATTAGTTCGCATTATGAATGACAAAACTGTGTTATTTGATGAATTCCAACATCAACTTTCATTTAAAGTTTGTTTGAACGCTGTAGTCAATGCCAAAACAATCAAATACAATAAAATTATAAGTTTACCAAAAATGCGAAACATTTCACTTGAAATATTTCATAGGGACACCGGGAAGGCAAGGCAGAAATTTATGGTTTCGATTTCCTCAAATTCTAGCAATTTTTTATATAAACTATCGATTGTTTTGATGTTAACAGCTTATTTGAGACCTAAAGAAAGCCATTTACTAACATTTCAGTCCAAATTTGTGCGATTCATAAGTAAAATCGAGTGCCCGGAATTCGAAGCAAAACTGTCCAGATTTCGAATCAGCTTTTGTCAGTGTCCGGAATTCGAAGTACAACAAGTCATTTTAAAATTTAAAATTTTGATGAAAAATTGCTAGAAAAGACATATTTTGCATGCATTTTCTTGAACCTGACTGTTTATACTACATCCTTATGATATTTCTTCATTTCCAACTTATTCCATGTTTTTTGCCAGCTATAACAAAAATGATATGCTACTAAGTGTCCGGATTTCGAATCATGACGTTATTAAATACACTGAATACATTTCAAACCGGAATCGTGGTGTAGGGGGGGGGGGGGGGGGGGAAACGTGGTTGCTTCTCACCAGTGGTGTCACGGTTCGCTTATGAGCGTATCATAACCACTCAATCGACGAACCTATCGGGCGAGCGCTTATCGAACGCTCAGAGCGGCGGGTTTGAACGGTTCGCGAACCAAAATTTCGATCATCATTTATCTGCTCGCTTGCCGCTCCGCTCTGAACGGAGTAAAGAGAGCGTTCAGCGAACGGTTCGCCAACGGAGAATGTAGGCACTGATAGAAAAACTTATTTGTTTTTATTCTTCACTCCCACAAAATTGTTCAACTTTGTTAACGATAAAGTTATCAAGGGACCATCCATAAACTACGTGGACACCTAAGAGTGAGGGGGGGGGGCTATGGCGATTAACCACGTTCCATAGAAAAAAGATTTAATTTGAATGGAAATTGTCCACGATAAGGAGGGGGTAGAGATTTCTAAAAAAGTGTCCACCTATGTGGATGGTCCCCAAGGAACCAGGGAGTCCTCTGTTGACCCAGGACATAACAACATAATATAAAAAAGTCTACCATACTCACTGGAGCTATGCGTATATGATCTGCAGTCATAAACCGCAGACCTCTTGCTTGTTACGGCGGTGGACCCACCGATAATAAATCCAGGGAGTCATTGAAAGACCCAGGACATCCCAATGAGTTGTTGCAGCCATGCTCTGTAGCCCTCCATAGTCACTTATGCCGTCTGCCGTAGCCTTCTGTTGTCAAAATCATGAAATGTTTTTCTCTGAGTGCTGTTTTTAGCTCTTCTTGCGAACCGCTCATTGATGGTCCCTCTCACTCTCATTCGCGATGAGAGAGCAAGGTTCATGCGAACCACGGCAGGCGTTCGGATCGTGGTTCGCTCGTGCTTGGTTCGCAATCATGAGCGAACCACACTTGAGCGTCATGACATATCGTTTGAACCACGAATCGAGTGAGCGAACCGTGACACCACTGCTTCTCACCCAGTCGGCTTCGGTTCGATTCCAGATTATCACAGGTTATCTACAATCAACTTAGAAAACGTGTGAGTGTTATACGTTGTTTGTTTACCTTTGGTATGGGAACGTCAACTTACCGTAGATTTTGAAATTTTCCAAACCATAGTCAAGTTTCTATTTTGATTACTTTTTCATTACAGAAGACCAGATTCGTTTCCATTAGGGAGCTACATAGGGAAATTAAATGTTCTGCGAGAAATTCCAACCACTAAAACATTAAAATTTAAGGTTAAAAACTTGTAGTAAACTTTAATTTAAATTACTAAGCTAAGTGCAATTTTGCAAGTAAGAAATTGTAGATTGACCATTAGGCTCAGTATTAGCGTGGTTCACGTTTCTATGAAAAAGACAAAAGTTGTTATTTTGTCTTGCATCAACCGGAATTTCGTTCTTTTATGTCCCCAGAAGCACTCCTGAAAATTTGAGCCCATTTGGTAAGGTATAGGAGCTCCAGTTTTAATTTGAAATTTATATGGGATTTTGATTTATTTTCCATGGGAAACTATCTTTTTTTACATTGTATTAGGATTTTTTTTTTATAAATCGATGAAATGACTTGATTCTTATAGTAGGAGATAGGTTTTGAACTGGGGAACAACTTTGTAGAACATACCAACATGCTAGGAAGTGACCCTTTAAAGATACAGATACTTTTAGATGGTGGCTTTTGAAGGGGCTTTACTCTGTATCTTTAAAGGGTCACTTCCTAGCATGTTGGTATGTTCTACAAAGTTGTTCCCCAGTTCAAAACCTATCTCCTACTATAAGAATCAAGTCATTTCATCGATTTATAAAAAAAAATCCTAATACAATGTAAAAAAAGATAGTTTCCCATGGAAAATAAATCAAAATCCCATATAAATTTCAAATTAAAACTGGAGCTCCTAGACCTTACCAAATGGGCTCAAATTTTCAGGAGTGCTTCTGGGGAAATAAAAGAACGAAATTCCGGTTGATGCAAGACAAAATAACAACTTTTGTCTTTTTCATAGAAACGTGAACCACGCTACTCAGTATACATTCAAACAAAGCAATGTAATGGCCAGCAAAAAAATAAAACCTCTCTCTTAATCATGCACCTTCAAGATCTCACTAATTAGTTACTTTTGATAATTAAGCTCACTAAATTATTACTAGAAAACATAAAGAAACTCAGAAAAGAGTAATAAAAAATACTGGAATTTTCTTTCTTTACAAATATTCAACACAAACAGTCACTCGTTATCACTGTCGGCGAGTATTTATCATTAGCATCGATTGCTTTTGCATCACCAACCTAATACAGTTCCATCAACCTTTCTAAACAATGCGGCGCTCATGCCTATCTTATCACTTCTCTATATCAACGTTCAGTTTTGAAATTCAAGCTCTTCGCGGGAAATACCCCAGCTCTTTGCCTTTGCCCATGAAAGCCACCAGCGAATCCAGGACCTCCTCCGCGTTCGGAATGATCTGTTCGGCCGGCAGGATAAACCCGTGCGATCCAGTGTCTCGGAATTCGTAGGTGATGGCAATCGGGATCCCTTCAACACCATGGGCCCAATCGGGAGATACTCCGGATGCAACGTCTGTTGAAAGATGTAATGAATTTAAAAATTTGCTGATAATTCCTGAAACGTTCAATATCTTACACAGAACATCAGCAGTGGTTCCAAGCTGATATGCGATCTGGTTACGACGGAAGAGTGCAACAGCCGCCGATTCCGCCATTTCCATCCAGTCGTAATAGTTATCGGAATAGTCGGCACCTTCGTGACCGAACGGGAACAACATGTATTGACCGTACGAGTGGAACGATAGATAAAAGTCGATTTTGTCCTTGTTCTGGATCAAATAGTTCATGACGTTTTGGGTTTCGACTTCGGAACCAGCTGACGGTCCAGCGTAAACGTCGCTGCAAGGATTAGTTGAAGCTCCACCCTCTGAAATTTGAAAAAAAGATAAGATGATAACCACCAGTTTAGAAATGTCATACTAACCCATCCAGTGTCCGGGGAAGTTTCGGTTCATGTCAGTTCCGTAGCAGAGAACGTTGTGTTTCGTACGATTCTTTCGCCACATGCGGTTGGTATCCTTGGTGTAAGCCAGACCGTCCGGATTTACTACTGGCAAGATATACCAGTCGTAATTGTCGGCCAAATCTTGCACAGCCGGATCGGTGGAGGTCAACAGCTGGTTCAGGATCCAGGTAGCCGTAGCCGATGTGATCCATTCACGGGCGTGAATGTTGGACTCCAGGAAAATTCCAGGGTTTCCTGCCTTCTTTGACAGAATGATCGCCTTCATGTCACGTCCCTCGTAGGATTGTCCGTAAGGTTCGATACGAAGGATATCAGAATACTGGACGACCAGCTCATCAAACCACGCGTACATCTCTTCCATGGTGTAATAGTCTTCCCAACCGAATCCTTCCCGCTTCCTGCGCTGAGGGCGTTCGTTGTCTACGAGCCTGATAAATGTTTCATGTGATTAATCTTTTAAATGTAATATTTTTGTCAAACGTACTTTTGCAAATTCTCAACCTTCAGCGTACTGTCCATGCCAAGTCGCGCTGTCATTTCTTCAAAGTCTGAAAACTTGTGCGGAGGCACAACCATGCGGACGTTCATACCAACTTCGACAGGCATCTCCCAGAAGGAATACTGTGAATCACAAATATTATTATCACTCCTCACTGTCTAACACCGAAAATACGAACCCCATCGGGAACCTGTTCCAGATACTGGAGAACCTGCAGCTGCTCGGCATTGCTTGGGTTCACCTCGTAGACACGATAATTGTCGAACCGTACCTTCTCGCCCGTCACACTGCCGCCGGCAATGGCCAGCAGTAAAAGCCCGCACCAAACTCTCATACTGTACCTTGCCAGGTGAAAACTACAACCCAAATAAACCGATCGGCTGCCGAACAATACGATTTATAGGCCGTTACTCAAGATAAGTGGCGTAATCGTAAAATTGATTTGTTTGAGCCCTCACAAAAAATACTAGACACGGTTGTCTTTTGAGGTGTTTTGATAACATTCTTGTTAGGTATGCTCATTTTTATCAGCGTCGTGATTCTTTTAAGTATATCCTAATAGATCTGATAATAATTGTTTAATCACCTTAAATTATTTGCACAAATACTACGGATTTATTTGCAATCGTTTTATTACGAAAATCATCAATTGTTAGATTTGGCTTATTATCATATTTACACATGAAATTATACAGCACCCCTGATGCCCGTCTACCGGGTCTTATCTGCTTTCAAACGTTTATGAGCTATCAAAAGCATCGTTACAAATTGTCCCCCATAAATAGAATGGCACCGCGGATGAACCTCTCTGCAGTCATCATCAGTCACAATGGGAGCGCTACAGATATTGGTGGCATCGGTGCTGCTTGGGATACTGACCCGCAGCTCAAACAGCGAGAAACTATCCTTCCGAGATCATCGCGTTTGCTCAGTCTTCATACAGAACGAAGACCAGCTGGACACGCTACGAGCTCTCGAGGCTACACCTAACTTGGTAACAGTATTTAGTTGTAAAATCTGGAACAGAAATTGATTAATTTTCATTCCAACAGTTTACATTCCTGGATGTACCTTCGGCAATCAATTCAAAGGTACAGATCGTGGTTCCACCGGCCAAACAGCGTTATTTCGAGAATCTTGTCCAGCAGTTGAAGCTTGTTTCCCACGTTGATTCCTACAATCTACAAAGGTAATCATCGAAGTACTTTCAAATTCACAGCTCAATTATCTTCAATCCCAAAATAGCGTTATCGACAATGAACGACCGAACCAATCCAAACGAGCTGCTTTCGGATGGACTGATTACTACACGCTTGAGGAGATGTACGCATGGATTGACGAGCTGGTCGCAGAACATTCCGAAGTGCTATCCGTCGAAACTATTGGGCAATCTTACGAAGGACGTGATCTGAAGGTGGTAAAACTATCCCACAAGGAAGGAAATCCCGGACTATTCGTTGATGCCAACATTCACGCCCGTGAGTGGATTACTTCCGCTACCGTTACGTGGATCTTGAACGAGTTGCTGACGTCTGAAGATCCAGCTGTTCGGGATTTGGCCGAAAACTTTGACTGGTACATTGTTCCGGTGCTGAATCCGGATGGATTGGTATACACGCACACCACGGTATGTCACTAGCAATTTGGATTAGAGAAGAGTTACTAAGCTAATTTTTCTTGCAGGATCGTTTGTGGAGAAAGACCCGATATCCGTACAATATCTTGTGTTACGGGGCTGACCCAAATCGCAACTTTGACTTTCAGTGGAATAGTAAGTTCATTTATTAGTTGTAAAAGCACGCGATCTTAAAATCATTTCAAACTTCAGACGGTGGAGCCTCGATGAACCCATGCTCGGACGCCTACGCCGGGCAGCACCCAGAATCGGAGGTAGAAGTTAAAGCCGTTTCCGATTACATTCGTTCGATCGCGGACGAGCTGACTCTTTACCTAACGATCCACTCAAAGGGACAGTACATTTTGGTACCGTTCGGTTACGAGAATGCTCCGTATCCTCCCACCTATCAGGATCTTATGCAGATTGGACGACGAGGAGCGGTCGATATGTACAAGCTGTACCAGAAACCGTACCGCGTGGGAACGTCATCCGATGTGTTATGTAATAGTGGAACTAGCAATTCTTACTTGAGCTCGCACTAATCTTGGTTTTTCACTTAGATGTCGCTTCAGGAATTTCGGTAGATTGGGCCTACGGAGCAGTCAATGTTCCACTATCTTACACGTTTGAACTGCGAGATCAGGGAGAGTTTGGGTGGATTCTGCCGGCCGATCAGATTATTCCGAATGCCGAGGAACTACTGGCAGCATTTGTTGGGATGATCGACGAGGCGCGTGTCTTGGGATATTTTTGATCACTTTATTTAAATAAAAAAAAGTTTATTACCTGAATTATTTCTGACAGAACATTTCCCTATAGCTATCAGCAAAATGTTCGTTTAATTCAGAAGATACTTTTCGGATACTTGAACAGATTAGTAAAATTTCCAATTGATTACAAATGTGATATCAAACAATCAAGTAAAATATTGCAATGACTCGTCCATTCCTTATCAAATGATAGCAAACATTACAGGTCCGCATTCAGGGATTCATTCCTTCTCAGCTACGTTTAGTTATCTGGGCCTAATGATTTCAATGACTACCGCACAGCTGATTCTAACGGTAGACATCGACCAATTGACGCGATGTCACTTGTAGAATGTAGAACAGATTTCCCGAAATTGCTACCGTTATCGGAAATGACTTACAGCCAGTAAATTACTCATCGACAGATTTATTACCAGACGCAACAGGGGTTCTGACGTAGACGATTTGATATAAAAGGAGTCGAAATTGGGTGCCTGGGATGTAGTACCTATACGAAATGAACCGATTACAGTTGATATCGCTGCTGTTTGCAGCAAGTTGTTGCTGTGTAGCTGCTGAACAGGCAAGATTCGACAATTACCGCGTTCATCAGGTGCGCATCGAGACCGAAGAACAGCTGCAGGTCCTGCAATATCTGGAAGAGCACCCCGATGGATATATTTTTTGGGATAGTCCTGTTCAAACCAACATGGCGTTAGAACTAGTTGTTCCACCTCACAAGTACTCTGATTTTGAGGAACTTGCAATGAAGCTGAACATCAAGACTCGACTTCGCATCGAAAACTTCCAAGAGTAAGTGTAAGAATTGTTGTGACTGAGTCTTACGTACCGACAATGAATTATTCTTCCAGAGTGATCGATAACGAACGTCCGAATAAAGGTCGCCGATCTACCTTCGGCTGGGACGACTACTATTCCACGGCTGAAATCTACGCGTGGTTGGACGACATGGTTGGTCGACATTCCAGCATTTTATCGAGTACAACCTACGGAAAATCTTTCGAGAATCGTGATCTGAAGGCAGTTAAACTCTCGCACAAGGCGAACAACCCGGGAATCTTCATTGAAGCTAACATCCACGCACGTGAGTGGATCTCGTCAGCGACGGCCACGTGGTTGCTCAACGAACTGCTAACATCAAGCAATCCAGCTGTGGTGGACCTGGCCCAGAACTATGATTGGTACTTTATCATGGTAGCTAATCCGGATGGACTCGAGTTTAGTCGGAATAGTGTAAGCAGCCTAAGTATTCAAAAATGAAGAGCTATTAACAGTACAGATTCTCTTCCTAGAATCGAATGTGGAGAAAGACCCGCCAACCATCGTCAGTGCTCTGCACCGGAACCGATCCCAACCGCAATTTTGACTACTTCTGGCGAAGTGAGTCTTCTTGCGCAGTTCATATTTTAAAAGAAACTTAATTCCCATCCCCCTATTACAGCCGGTGGAGCATCAACGATCGCCTGCTCCGACACTTTTTCGGGACCAACTCCGTTCTCTGAACCGGAAACCCGGTCCATGGCGGATTACTACGCGACGATCGCCGACAAGATCAACGTTCAGTTTTCATTCCACTCGTTTGGACAGTACCTTTTGACACCGTTCGGGTTTACCAACGCTCCGCTTCCCGCCAATCAAGCAGATCTGCAGCAAATCGCCGCCAAAACCGTTGATGCCATTCGTGCAACCCATGGAACGCAATACACCTTTGGGAACTCGGCGCAGCTGTTGTGTAAGTGTTTGAATATCCTTTCTCGGCCACAACAATACTAAACGAATCTTAATTTCAGATGTAACTTCGGGTAGTACTAACGACTACTTTATGGGTGTTCACGGTACCAAACTGGCGTACACATTCGAGTTCCGCGACGATGGAGCACATGGCTTTGCCCTCCCAGCTGACCAAATCGTACCAAACTCCCAGGAAACGTTGAACGGACTGATTGCATTCCTGGCTGAGGCAAAGAGTCTTGGATATCTATGAATTTTATTTACGATGAATGCATTTATTGTGATAACTGATATAATACTACATAAAACATATTGAAAATATTTGATCTAGTTTCGTTGTCCTTGCGTCTTAAAGTGCCGTATGTACGATGTTAGTAGATCGTCCATTTTGTAGCCTTGCTTGGTCTCCAAAAGCAACTTTGTGGAACCCATCATGTTGCCGAACTTGATGTGGAAGTAAGTGTTACCAGAGCTCCAGAAGTTTAACTCCATAAAGCTATACTGAGCCAAGGTGTCCTAGAATGAGAGAATCGAAACATGTGTTGATGATTTATTAACACCGGAAGAGATCAAACCTTTGTACGCGGATCAACAAGGTTGAATCCTTGTTTGTTGATGGCCACCAGCAGCATGTCTGGTAGATTTTGATCCGTAGTTTGCTTGACAACAAAGAACGTAGATCCAAACATGGGAAACTTGTGCACAATCTTCAAGAACTCCAGTTTCGCGACCGCCTGACTGATTCCCTTCAATGCATTAACCTTCACCAAGATGTCCTTCTTCCACTGATCTATTTTTTGCATCCTGACAACATCCTCGGGAATCAAACCATGCAACATATCAGGGAATGCCTTCTGCAGGTGTTGTACATCTTGTTCTTCATACTGAGCCCAGAATATGTATGCCCCTAGCTCAACGGCTTCCATCTTGGTCAGTTTGTAGTATCCTTGAAGAAGTTTGGGAACTTCCTGATAGAAGTAGAACATCTCATCTGCGATTGGATCTTTCCCCGGAGTCACGTTGATCCATAGTTTCTTCATGAAGAACAGCTGATATTCACAATGAATGCGATTATCGTTCGATCTTGACGGCATCGTCTCCCTCATCCATTCCATCAGCTCGTATATAAAGTCAAAAATGAAGTATTCCTCGGGCATCGAGAACACTTTGTCACCAATCTTGATGAACAAACTGAACCCTTCGATGGACTTCAGATCCAAACGTCTGGTGATCGTTTGCAGCAAGTCTTTTGTCTTAGTACAAGATTCGATCTGGAATGCTTCGTCGGTATCATCTGGGAAGTAGACTTTGTGGTAGATCTCAACAGATCTATAACGGATTGCTTCGACTTCCACAATATATGGTGGGAACATTCTGTTGCCAATTTTCAGCGTCTTCTGAACTCGCTGCAGACACTCGGGGGCTAACGAATGCTTTCTACTTTTGAGGAACATGAAAAGCTCTTTCAAGAGCTGTTGCCCAGGTACCATTACACCGGTAGCCAACCATAGCAAATCCCAACCACGTTCTTCACTTATCTGAATCTGATTATCGGTTAACTGTCTCATAATCTGGCAGAAGATTTCATCTCTAAGCAAGTCGTTGTTCAAGGCAGGACTAAAGATTCTATCGGTATCGATCGATTCACGTCCTTTAGGTAGGTCTCCCATGTACTAAAAAAATGAATTTTCAAAAAACGATTTCATTGCCTAACCATTGCAATACGTACCTTCAAGATTAAAGTGAATACAGCTACTGCAATTTCCGAATGGACCTTGTCGGGTTGAAGCTTTTGCAGCAGTGGTGCTTTCATCGGTTCTCGCGTGTGTCTCCATAGCTCTTCAGTTGTCGATTTTCTGATACTGCTTAGAGTTGACGAGTTTGAAGTCACGCTAATTGGTGCCCGGAAGTTTTCGGAACCAAAGCGCTGCAAGGTGTGCATCTTCTTGCGTTGAATAGTGTTGTAATTCGGTGCCGCATGCTTCCTGGGTTTTAGGACTCCTTCTCTCTATTTTTAAAGATCAAATTTAACTCACATCAACTGGAAGACTACCTAACTTACCCTGTACAAACTAAGAACGCTAGCAGGAGGTGGCATGATAGTCGGAAGAATGTAAACCACCTCCGTCGGGAAGTATCCAGATCTTCCGTTGGACTCACCGAAACCCCAGGTAGCATCCTCGGCTAGGATTGTTTCCCCGGTAAAACCTTGCCCAAGCGTTACAAGATCTCCCTTCAACAGACTTAGCATAGATTCCGTCTGGCTTTCATCTGAATGAGTGCGAACAGCTACGGCATAGACACTTCTGTTTCGTAGCTCTTTCAGGATGTTGTTGATCAAGTTGGACAATGCTTTCGCCTCAAATGATTTGAAAACAAAGTCCTCGTTCTGGATAGTGTTGATGAACAGTGTTCCAACGTCATTGTCATCCCCATCGTCGCAATCGATTTGCATAATCTCCGGAAAGGAGATCTCCAGCAGGACTTGTTCTTGATCATCCACAAAGTATATTCCCGACCAATTTACCGCAATGATAATATTGCTCGTGGGAAGCTTTGTCCCATCTATTTGAACAGCTTCGTAGAAACGGGAAAACATCATACCCCAAGTGATTTTTGCGAACAGTACAATGTCCTCTTTGGCAGCGATTCTCTGGAGTCCATCCTTGACGCAACGGCTGCGTTTAAATGCCGTTTCAATCAACTGAACCCATCGCGTTGCAGTCTCCGCGCGCACCAACTGCCTCGGAATGTAGTCCTTCAGTCTATCTTGAAGCGTCTTACTGTTCAACTCAAAGCCATAGTCGGCGTAATACTGCAAGGCAGCCAACATTGCAATGTCCTTGTCCGAGGTGCTAACCAGCTCGCCCAAGTTCAACCCACGAACCACCTGCGAGTAAATCAAGTTCGTAGCCACTGGGTCTACTGCCGGGTCATGCCACGGGGCAAACATTTCTTTCCGAAAGAAGATTTTCCACTGAGCGTTACGTTCGTTACCACCCTGTTCTTTAGCATACTGCTCACAGTTCGAAATGGCATCCATGATAAATTCTCCACCACTCTGCAACGAGAGCACCTTCTCCTGAAGCATAACAAAAATCGAGAATCCGAAGACGTCCTTCAATCCGATACCAAACGATAGTTTTTCACACATCTCCTGAGCCGTTGTGGCTGAATCGATCTCCACATTCTTGCTCGAGCCATCCATCATCGTGACGACCACCAGAATCGGTTTCTTCGTCTTGGTCGTTTGAAGCTCCAACCAGGATGGAGGTTGACGCCTTGTACCATTCTTCACCGTACGATCCAAGCGATGCTCGCAGTACGGTGCATAAAGCTGTGGCCCTTCGCGGATGAACGATCGCAGATATTTTTCAAACTTTTCCGACGGTGGGAAGCATCCCACGCATAGCGACAGCAGGATCCACCCCTTGGCGTAGGACGTGGAGTTGGGGTTGTTGGTGAGCTGTTTGCAGATTTGACAGTAAATTTCATCTCGCAGTTGCTTGTTCAATATGCCATGCCCAATAATAAAGTGCAGCTTATCCAAATGTGAGCTTCGATTGTTCAGAAACTCCTGATAGTCAGCTATCTCATCGGTATTCTCTACAATAGCCTTCAACTCGCTCGGAATCTTTGTCTTTCGCTTCAACGTCCGGTGGATTAGCTTCCGTTCATGCTCGGACAAGTTCTGCTGAAAAGCCTGGAACTCTTTGCTCTTGGCATAGTTTCGTCCCAACGTTTTCGTCAGTTTCTGCATGACCGGCTTGTGTTTCACGTCTTCGCTATCGTCCTCGTACCGCGCCTCGGCCATATCTCCCATGAATCGTAAAATCGTAATCCATAGGGCCTGAAAGCAAAAAATGCGTCTCTTAAGCTCCAATAAAAAAAAACTAAATCGAGTTACAAACCTGCGCAGAAATGATGTCGGCCGGGCTGGGTAGATCGAGCAGCGAGGATTTAAGCTTGCGCTTGCTGAATTGATAGGACGCATTGTTGGCAAAGTACGTGGCCGCGTACTTGGCGAAATTATAGTCGGATAAATCCTCGCGGTAGGGAAAATTTTCCCCGTATGCGGAGGTGAGGGCTGCACTGGTGGCGGGGTCTTCTGGTTGGGGGTCATCCTGAGGGGTTCAAGGGTTGCAAAGTATGTTTAAGTTGCTATAAGTTTTTCCAATTGATATCCACAATGAAAATGATTTGATGAGCTATTTATTATAGATGGGTGGTTTATGTTCTTCAACTCCGACCAATGACGAGGAGGCGCACCGAATTCGATAGTTGAAAAATCGGCAATGTTTCATCGGTAAACCATCTGCCAAAATGAACAAAATTTTACCGACTATCGGTTGTACGATGTACAATAATGAACTTTATCACCAACTTTTTGTTGTTACAGGATTCGGTAATTTTCAATTTACCGATCTGTTCTGCAGTTGAAAATTTGGTAAATTTTACCGAATTCGGTAAACAAAAGCTCTGTGTGAAGCCATGATATCAACAATTTCAACGATTATATTCATATCAATCCAGTTATTTTGCATATTATAACTTACTTACAAATACTATGTGGTTTAATTAAACAATATTTTCCAGAACTGTATTTACCTCGGTATTTACCGAATTCGAAAGTAGATTTTTTCAATTTCAGATTTTGAGAGATTGTTAAATTATAAAGCAACGGAATGGAAATGTATGCTTATTCTGTGTTGTCTTCGTGTAAAATGGACGTGATATATTGTATTGTGTAGTGAATGAGTAAAAGTACAATGCTTGAGTTATGATGTAATTTTGTGTTGAATGTAATGTTTTTTCGCTTTATTCGAAATTACGTATTATTACAATCCTGGACGAATCACGCAGTAGTTCATACAATTTCGGAAAAACTCTACACACCGAAACGAATGGGCCAAATGTGTATGGGGTTGATAACGGGCATGGTTTATATACAAGGGGCTGACGCTTATCAGCGCGCCCGCGCTAGTAGCTTGTGCGAGGGAGTGAGAAAAAGATTAAACTTCCTAAGGCATTCCAAAGGCGCTCCTACAAACGCCATCAATCACTCACCGGACAAGAATGTCGGTCACCACCTCTACTACAAGTCGACACCTGACAGGCAGCATTGATTGCTGCAAAATCATAGATAAGAAATCTATGGGCCCTGGCTGGTTGGAACCCTCGATTAGCAATCTCAGTTACTCGGCAGCGGTCAACGGCAGTGCCAGCGGAACGCACGTGCGTGTCCGTGCGAACTTGAGCCCGATGCCTACTTAAAGTTTAATCCATTTCTCAGAACTCCGGCGATAGATGAAACAAGAACGATTTTGCGATTGCAGATGACCTAATTGTGGCGTTTATTTACAGATATACTCTACTATTTCGAACAGATATTGCATTTCAGAGTTAGTAACGTTGTGTCAAGTTTGCGCCCTGGGGTTCGTGTGTATTTTGTGTAAAAAGAGATGAGATTGGTGGTCAAACATTCAATCACGATTTGTGCATTCACAACCGAGATGATTCGTAATAGTTCACAGGACGGGACAACAGTTTGGTGGGAATGATTTTTTTGTTTCGACTCTTCTCCTCAAAGTACTGTAACATTCTGCTTACGGCAAAGGACGCCTTTCGCTTCGGCACCGGTTCCGGACTCATGGGTCCGTCTAGGAAACCAAACACATCGTCTACGATCTTGTTGTCTTCCTCGACGTTGATTGGTTGTTGTGGTTTGATCGCTGCCTTCCTAGCCTCGGCTTCCAGCGCCAGTTCTCGGTTCAGCTCGTCGACTCGCAGCCTATAGTTGTGTTCGGCATCCTCTTGCCAACGCTTATTCCCGGACTTCTTAAACTGGACTTCTTCATTGCGCCTCAACACAAGCAGCTCGTTGATTCTTTGGGCTTTGTAGGTTATCTTGTCCTTAAGGTTCTTTCGCGTCAGGAAGCCACGACACTGTGCTTGCAGATTAACAATAGCTGAGCGAAGTCGACCAAACTTGTACGTCAGCTCACGAGACTTGATCACGGCTTGGAGCCTACGATAGCCATTTCGCTGCACCAGATAGTTCGTTCGATACCCACGTGCTCGCCAGTGCTTCTGAATTGTAATAGCGGCGTTGCGGTACTTGCGGATGTACTTGAAGAACAAAATCCTACGGAAGGCACGTTGGATCAATACGATGTAATGCAGGTAAACTCTCGAACGTTCCGACTCCAGCACGAGGTCGTGACTTTCCTTCAGGAAAATTTTCGTCTTTCCAAACTGATAGTCATCTGGAATGCCAGCCAGTATTCGCTCACAAATCTGTCGCGAAGCCGCCACACAATCAACCTTGTGAGCTGGACCAATTCCTCTCCCCAAATGACGGTAACGTTCCACAAATTCCGTGTACGTGTGTCGGATCGCGTAACCTGCCTTCCTAATCTTGGCCGTTTCCATCATACCGGAATAGCGCAGCTGTCTCACGCACAACGCATTGTCGATTATCTAAAATCACAGAAGTTCATCAGCCTCAATCACTTCGTATTCCCCTCCCCCATAAACCCACCTTAGGTTTCTTGAACTCATTCGGCTTAATGCACCGAATAAAGTACGGATGGCACGACGACAGCGTTCTCATCAACGCTTCCAGCGAGTTCCTGAACTGCAGAGACAACGTAATACTTTTCTTTGACGTGTCCAGCGAATCGTCCGACTCGAACAGCTTCACTAAAAACTCGTTGCTACTCTTCGTTACCAGTTCCTTCAAATCCGAACTAAACGTGTCCCTATTCTTCTCCAGGAACCCGTTCACGTTGTAGAACACCGTCCCGGCAAAGTGCTGAACGCCGAACGCCGGAACATTATCGTACTTCGGCTTCAGGTAGATCGTCTTCGATCCGTGCGTGCTGTGCAACTTCGAAAGCATCGTCAGGTCGGTGCCCTTCGGGAAGCGCGTCTCGTCGTCGATCAGGGCCATCAGGTGGAGCGACTTCATCCCGATCATGTCCAGCACGTCCTGGTTGTCGATGAACTCGATGTTGGTCCAGTTGATGCCCTCGCGGGTGTACTCGGCTTGCTCCATCTGCGAGGGATGCAGAAACAATTATAGAGTAGTTTACCCCATTTAAATGCATTTATTTGAAGAAGACAACCATGTAACCCCATCTCAACCAACGACAAGTATGTAAGGATGGAGTCACGTGGTCCTTGATTTATGCTTATGATTCCATTAGCCAACTGACTCACCTTGAAAATATGCTTCACGAAAAACTGCTGCAGATTCTCGTTGGCAAAATTGATGCACAACTGCTCGAAGCTGTTCGTCTCAAACTGCTCGAAGCCGAAAATATCCAACACCCCAATCGAAATCCGACCCTTTGGCGAGGACTTGAAGATCGCACTGTTGATCTTGTTCACGACCATCAGAAATATCTTGCCGTAGATTGCCTTCACGAACGCATCCCTCGCTTCCAGTGCTTGCTCCTTGGACACTTGTGAAACCACGCGCTCACCCTGGGCGATGATGGTCCGCCGGGTTAGGGCGTTCACCAAGGCACCTTTGGTCACTCCTAGCAGACCACTAACCCTGGTTGCATTTGTAGAATCGTTCACCTCGACGGCGTCCATGTTCTGAACGACAGTTGATTTGTACTTGATGTTGCCTAGATGGAGGATTGCTGCAAGCAGACTAAGGATTGACCAAATTTCCTGGTCGGTAAACGCGAGAACCTTCATTGCTGACCTTACGTTGGCGAATTCCTGCAAATAGGAGTGGTTAAGAATTATTTTGAAGAAGATTTCGTAGTTACACTCTTACACTAGCATCATTTCGCCCATCGCAGTTCAGCGTTTGTCCTCTAATCAAGTACTGATACTTGGAAGCATCCTCAAGTTCCAGCATTTTCTTCTCCTCCTTACCCAGCCCAACCAGCATCGAATAGAAAATGTGATAGTTTCGTTCACCCTTGTTCTGATAAACGATTCGCGACTTCTCCAGCAGATACTGATCAATCTTGGCTCCACCAATGACCCCCTCTCGGTTGAAGTGAACGTCAATGTACTTCCCAAATCGCGATGAGTTATCGTTTCGCACGGTTTTGGCATTCCCGAACGCCTCCATAATCGGATTCGACTCGATGATCTGCTGTTCAACCCACGAGTGCTTCCCGCTAGTAGCGGCCAGGTATTGCAGAATCAACTTTGTACTCTCGGTCTTTCCAGCACCGGACTCCCCACTGATCACGATACACTGATCGCGGCCATCCCGTCGCATCTCCTGGTACGCTCCGTCCCCAATGGCAAAAATGTGCGGCGGCAGATCGCCAATCTTCTTCTCCCTGTACAGATTAACTTCATTGAACGTATAAATCGGTAGAATCTCGTACGGGTTGATAGCCACCAGCATGCTACCGGTATAAGTCTACAAACAAACAAAAAAGAACCCAGCAAAACACACCCCAATTAATCATCGTTGAACCAGCTAACGACCTGCATCAACAGCCCCACCCGTGGCTGCCATCAATCATTAAACACACTTACGTAGATTTGCTTTTGGCGGTATCGAACAATCAAATTTCGCAAAATGGCATATTCCTGCAGGTCGCCCAGCGTTATCATATCGTGAACTGTCCGCTGTGACGTGACGTGCATCGGCTTGATAACCTGGACAACAAAATAAAATAAATAAAAACCCATTACCCGGATATGACCCGGCTTGAACGCAGAGTGGCTTCGCGATACGAACCTCGCTGTCCTTAACCCAGCTCTCCGTGCCATCGTCGTCCACGATAAGGGTCTTGCCGGAGTGGGTCCGCAGGACACGGCCCGCGTACGGTATTTCGAACTCGCTGTTTTGCTTGGGCGTGAGCCACACCCATTCGCCCTGTAATGAAGAAAAAAAATAAGTTGATTGGATTGGTAAACGATGTGGACGCATGGTCATTTTGGATTCAAATTATAATAAGTTTGATATTTTTACGTTACTTGATTAGCATTCCAAAAACAGTTTTACTAAATACAACTCTGATGTGACTGGATTTTCACCTGAAAACATTACATATCGGTGCATTTATATAAGCAGTACAAACAAAATAATTCTTAGAAAGATTTTATGGAGGCGCAGGGTCATTTTAAACAATTTCGTGGAAAAGCTTGGTGTTTATAACTGTATTGTTGGGGTAATTTTAACTTAATGAAATAAACAAGTACATGAATTTGAATGGCAGTGCGTGGCCGAATGGTTACGCTGTCCGCTTTGTAAGCGGATGATTCTGGGTTCAATTCCCATCTGCTGCAACCTTCCATCGGATGAGGAAGTAAAATGTCGGTCCCGGCCTTGGTTGTTAGGCCGTTAAGTCATTCCAGGTGTAGGAGTCGTCTCCATGCCATAAGTACAAACAACGCACCAAACCAAGCCTACTCCGGTGGAATCGCTGGCGGCGGTTGGATTCACAATCCAAAGGTCGTCAGTTCAAACACTGGGGTGGAAGGTTCCTTGGAGTAAAAGAGGTTTGGGTGCTCTCCCCATTCAAGCCTTCGGACTCCTAGGTTCGAGCAGAAACTTGCAATAGAGACCACAAAAGACCCGGGGGTCGTTAATGTGGATGGTTTGATTTTTGATGAATTTTAAAATTGAATTCTGGTGATTTCATGCGTGTTCAGGGAGCCTAACTTTTAAGTGATGTTTTAAAGAAACCCCCAGAAAAATTACTTTCAAAATGAGGAGTGTTGTAATCAAACAAATTTTGCCTTGTATCATAACGTGCAATTTGTTCTAGCGATAAATGTTAATTCAACAAAAATCAAAAATTAAAAAAAAATTGCAATTATCCATACATTTTTTTTTAAATTATTTTCATTTCTGCTCCTATAATAGCGATCGCAAAATTTTTGAAATTTTAAAGCGATAAATTGGTCTGTTTTCATGTAAACTGATTTAACTAATTGCTATTTTCATCGTTCTGCTTTCAAATAACGTATACGCACCTGGATGGCCCCATTCTTAACGTAAATTGGAATATGATACCTCCGGCGTTCGTGAAGCTGTCGCAAGCTGTGAACCCGTGCAATGCAGCGGGCCTGTTCGGCGGTCAAGGTCTCGATGATCGCTTGGTTGCTGACGATTTTCCACTGCAAATTGCGCACTGTAGAAAAATCTAGCCTAACGTTTCTCATGAGAAATCTTAAAATTCTCTCAACACCAGGATTAACTGGCATAACGTTGAAGTCGACTACCAGCGTGCAATGCCTGCGGCAGCCAGGCATGCTGGTTTCGTTTGGTCACACTTGAGCAATTTATGGCTTTGGACCGTCACCAAAATTGAAAGGGAAAACTGGCACGTTCGCGAGACGCGTCCGCTTTATTTTGTGTCTAAAACTATACTGAAGCAGCTTAGCTCATAAAAATTTAAACCTGCAATGTTATGCACTTTTGAAAACACTGCAGTGATTTTTTCAAAAAATCAAATTATTGGGTGTACCCCATTTGGCATAATGGACATTTGGCATAACGGGTTTTCAAGAAGGACGTTTGGCATAATGGACGTTTGGCATAATTGGTCCAAGACATCAGGGACGTTTGGCTTAATGGACATTTGGTATAATGGACGTTTGGCATAACTCGTTCAAAAACCATCAAGGACGTTTGGCATAATGGACGTTTAGCATAATTATTGTAGCATTTTTTGTTTTGTTAAATTAGTATTTATTTTTTGTAAAGAATAATAACTTATATCTTTTTTCCTAATTTCTAAACAGATAATTTTAATTTAAAAGATTTTTTTTTTTTTTCAAAAAATCATGTATCTATTTTCTTTCAATAGATGTGATTTTTCCCCATTTTGGAATATTTCTTAATAAAGCTTTAAATGCATTTTTTCATATTTTTTTTATTTTTTTAGAAAGAGTCTATATAATATTAACATTTTTCCCCATTTTAAATATTTTGCAGCAAATTTTTTGTATTAAATTTTTCCTTCTTTTATTTTAAATTCAACTTACAAAGATATGTAAGTTTTGCCAGTCTTTAAATATCTTGCAATAAAGATTTATACTATTTTCCCTCGTTTTTTGAATTCAACCTAAAGAATGTATGCACATTTTGCTCTTCTTTAAAGAAATGCAATAAGAATTTTTAAAGCAATTTTCTCTCCTTTTATTTTAAAACGAAAAGAAGGCATAATCTCTCAAAAGATGCTCAGTTTGTGTTTTTTGGTTTATATTTTGCAATTATTGTTTATTATGCAATTTTCCCTTCTTTAATATTCAACCTAAATTAGGGATGTGCATTTTTTTTTCTTTAAATATGTTACAAATGAGTTATGCAAGCTATGAAACTTTCCCTTGTTTTATTTTAAATTCAACTTTTAGAAGGGAAAATTTCTAAAAAAAATACTTTTGGAATATTTGACAATTGAGTTTGTTCCCTTCTTGTATATAAAATCAACTTATGGTAGGAAAAGTCTCTTTAAAGATTCACATTTTGCCACTCTTTAAATGTTTGAAAATCGCATTATTTTAATGTTTTTCACCTACCTCTATTCGAAAAATCTATTTATTTAGCAATTATTTTTTTAACAAAAAAAATTTTTTTTTTTTTAACGGGGACCGTGGTGTAGGGGTAAGCGTGATTGCCTCTCACCCAGTCGGCCTGGGTTCGATACCAGACGGTCCCGGTGGCATTTTTCGAGACGAGATTTGTCTGATCACGCCTTCCGTCGGAAGGGAAGTAAATGTTGGTCCCGGACTAACCTAAAAAAGGTTAGGTCGTTAGCTCAGTCCAGGTGTAGGAGTCGTCTCCCTGGGTCCTGCCTCGGTGGAGTCGCTGGTAGGCAGTTGGACTAACAATCCAAAGGTCGTCAGTTCGAATCCCGGGGTGGATGGAAGCTAAGGTGTAAAAAGAGGTTTGCAATTGCCTCAACAATCAAGCCTTCGAACACCTAGTTTCGAGTAGGAATCTCGCAATCGAGAACGCCAAGGCAATGCTGTAGAGCGAATAATTTGATTTTTTTTTTTAACAATTGTCACTTCTTTAAGATAAGTTTTGACTAAATACAAGAAAACAGTAAATCTGCAACAAGAGTCATACATCGACATCTGACTACCCTTGTGTCACCAAGCTGTGGTGGCCAAAGCAGTTTAGTCATTGAGTTATTCTATTAAAGGTCCCTGGTTCAATTCCCGTAGACTACACATTTTGTTTTGATGGATAAACTTTTCCTTGAAATGGATTCGATGGCATAATTTTCTCGGTCATCTACAACTGTGTTCTCTGTGTCTGTAAATCTTACCGCTACCCTCTTGTCGGACGAGTGCTGTCCAGTTCTGGGTTATTTAGATTGAATTCGAAAAAAACAAGGGAAACATGTGAATTTATTTAGAGATTTTTCCTTCTTGAAGTTAAATTATGATCAAAAGAAGGGAAAATTACATTAGAACAGCTTAATTGTCAAAAATTTGAAGAGGTTTTTTCATCTTTAAGTTGAATTTCATATAAAAGAAGAGAAAATTTTATTTAAAAAAAAAATCATTGCTAATTATATTGATTGGGGAAAAATGTAAAGCTAACATGAGATATTTCCTTCTTTAAACTAAATGTTATTTTCAATAAAAATATCAAATTTCATTTAAAAGATTTATTGTGATTGTGATTGCCAAACGTCCTTGATTGTTTTGGAACGAGTTATGCCAAACGTCCATTATGCCAAATGTCCATTATGCCAAACGTCCCTAATGTCTTGGAACAATTATGCCAAACGTTCATTATGCCAAACGTCCTTCTTGAAAACCCGTTATGCCAAATGTCCATTATGCCAAATGGGGTACACCCCAAATTATTCGCTCTACAGCATTGTCTAGGCGTTCTCGATTGCGAGATTCCTACTCGAAACTAGGTGTCATAAGGCTTGATTGTTGTGGCAATCGCAAACCTTTTTTTACACCTTAGCTTCCATCCACCCCGGGATTCGAACTGACAACCTTTGGATTGTTAGTTCAACTGCCTACCAGCGACTCCACCGAGACAGGACCCAGGGAGACGACTCCTACACGTGGACTGAGCTAACGACCTAACCTCTAGGTTAGACCGGGGCCAACATTTACTTCCCGTCCGACGGAAGGCGTGATCAGACAAATCTCGTCTCGAAAAATGCCACCGGGACCGTCTGGAATCGAACCCAAGCCGACTGGGTGAGAGGCAATCACGCTTGCCCCTACACCAAGGTCCCGGTGATTTTTTTAAATAGTCATAAATCGATGCGTGTGTGTTTTTTTGAACTATCCAGATATAAATCTTAGCAAACATAGTACAAGAGTCCACATTGGTATCAAAATGTGGAGAAACCACTAATTATCAAAATTTTGAAACAAAAGTTTTTACAAAATATATATAAACATTCAAATAGTTTGCTACTATGAAAATAGCAATAAATTATTTTTCTAATATTTTCAAGTTCAATAAAGACATATTTAATTTCAAAAATAAACTTTAACCCTGATGCGCGCAGACAGTTTACAACCAAATGAGCTGATATTTGGCATGGAAGTCCTCATGGGCATGCCCTTCAAGGGGAACCATACTTAAACTTGATCGGAGAACTTTTTGAAAAACGTACCCACCCTAATATGTATGTACTTTTTTCGTAACGAGTCTAAAAATCGAAGATCGGGCAACCCTGTTAATACTTTTTGAATCTAGGTCTTATTGTGGTTTGGTTGAGCGTTTTAGCAGAATGCATTACTGTGAATACAAAGAGATTAAAAGGAACTAGATCTCGTCTATTTGTATACACACTAGATCTTCATTGAACTCAGTTGCTTGTTTTCTGTGAGCTTTTTTTAAGTTTAAAATCTAGCTGAAAATTATTTCCGTGATCTGAATTTGGTTAGGTGTGAGGAAGGCACCAACCACGTAGGTATTAAGTTAGTTTTTTCTTTAATTATCTTTAATTATTGTTCTTGCTTAGGAAATCCAAAGTTTTAATCTTTGGAGGGCTGTTTCTCGTCATTGGTTAGATTTATTGTGAGGTAGAGCGTCCATCCCGGGAATTCCCGGGACAAACTTTCCGGGATATTTCCAAAACGAGACATTCTCGAATCCTGGGAGTTTTTATATTTTGTCTCGGAAATTCCCGGAATCGAAAAAAATTGGTCTGGAAATAATGATTTTGTTGTGGAAATAGTTGAACAGATGAATACTTAGTAATCGATAAGATGAGCACACACTTAAACTTTTTCAAAAATGTGTTTTCGAAACCTTTAAATATACATTTTCATCTATTAACCAAACAAATTTGAAGACATTTGGTTGTATCGTTGCCGAGATATAGCTATTTGAAGTTAGCAGTTCCAAGAAACGGTTGCCACGAACCTCAACACTGCTGGAATCAAATTGGCTCAAAATTTTGGTGAAGACTCGTTTTTGTATTTTTTTTTTTGTAATGCAAAATTTCAAAATCGGGCTTCGGCATGCACACGAGATATGTCTTCCGAGTCTTCACCCCAAATTTCAGCCAATTTGGTTCATCCCATCTCGAGATATCGTGGCACCCGTAAATCAACTCGGTGTTTAGAGAAAAACGCTCACTAAGTTTGGCAGCTCGCTTTGCGCATGGCAAAAATTTGAGTCTAAATCGTCTCTTACTCAGTTTAATAATGAAATATCTTCATGAAACTTTCATGAGTGACATAATTTGAAAAATATGTTTGAAATGAAATGCTAAACTTTTCAAAAAATATACATTGGCTGGCATCATTTCAATTGTTTACGAAGTTTGTTTTCTATAGGCAGCTTCAAAGAATAAACAATAAAAGAAATTAATTAATACAACACATAATTAAAACATAGATTTTATGACTGTTTTAAAAATTTCCCGCGATCCCAGGAAATCCCGGTATCTAAAAAAAAACCCCGTTTCCCAGGAAATTCAAAACCCGGGAAAATTGGACGCCCTATTGCGAGGTTTCAAAGATTCTTATGTGAAATTGTTCGAAAAAAAAACAATATGTAGTTATAGCATACAAAAAAATACAAAAATGAGAAAAGGATCAAAGTTACATTTTTTGAATAAAATGTAAACAAAATAGTATTTGAAGGCATTTGAGGGTCAACCCGCACCTAATTTGAGTTGATCTAATATTTTTATCGAATTTCTTGGTCAATTTTGTATCATATGCTAGCGAAGTCTTTTTGTTTATTAGTTTCAAAGTTATGAGGAAAAGAAGCCTTTTTTGTAGATAATATATTATGTTTAAGAGAACTAACGCTGCTTTCTGCTTAGGTCGTCTGTGGTGTTGTAAAAGATGTTATCATGACGTTGCAGTTTAAAAAAAAACCTCATAACTTCTGCCCACCGCTAATAGGAAATTTAGCCAACCAAACGTTGTACACGCGTCGTCATTGAATAGATTTGATCACGAATTGCAACTTTTTAGCGCATGGCTGCCCAACTGCTTTAATCGTGTTTGAATTGTAGCAAAGTACGTGGCCATTTGATATATTAATTCAATTCAACTCAGTTTAATTTTGGGCAACGAAAAAAAAAAAAAACAAGTCATCGCGTGTGCAAAATTGACCAATTCTTCATGGCAATTCGCTGAATGATTTGTCCATTCAGTTCGAAATGCGTTATCGATAACGGTACACACATCTTCGCCACCCACCGACGCTGCTGACACACAACAGACAGAGCAGAAAACGAAAAAAAATGATAAGCGCCAGCCAGCAGGTGTCTTCGTCATCCAACGTCTCTCTAATTGGACCAGATTTTAATTGAATTTCTTTTATTTTGAATGCTCAACACTTACATGCTCTTCTTTTTGCTCCATCGTTTTTTCACTGTTTCAGTTTCATCAACACACACACACGCCACGCACGATTCTGTTTGAATTAATTTGGTTTATATCTCTTTTTTAGTTCAGAAAACACGGAAATCCATTCCTCTGAGTCACCGCCAAAGATAAGATTAAAACACACACACAAAACTGTCCACTTGAAATCTGCAGATTCCGTTGCGCGCCGAACGACCACGTCTCACTCGGTCAAGAATGTTCCACGAACTGAGAGACCTGCCGGAGCGGCGCTCCAGCCGATACCTGCTGCGGGTCGATAGTGGCCACCTGCCACTATCTTATCAGTTCGATTGGCCACCTTTATCGCCGTTCCCGAGTTCGAGAAGCGTGCGAGAGCGCGTTCTCTGGCCAATTAAATCTGGGATTTTCGGATTTTTGGAATTAATTTGGAGATTTTTTTTATTTCTGTCTTGTTTATTCAATGCATTTTATTGAAAAAAGAGCTGCATTTTCTGCCGCCGTTCTGGCGCTAGTTTGGAAAACAGCTTTCCATGAGTAAAATTTATCGCTATTCAGTGTCTGAGTGTGTGTAATTGACATCTAAAGAACTAAGAAATCGAACTTTTACAAGCTTATCGCAACGACAAATCTCGGGGAGAGACAAAAAAACTCAAATTCTTTGTACTGCTCTCACTAACTAACTACGCAAAACTGGAATAATCTTGTGATGAGCATTGTCTTTTTTAGTAAATTTTTGGTTTAGTCAGTTTTCTTGGCCTTGGATTTGGCCTTCTTGGAGGCACCTCCGGCTCCGGCCGCCTTCTTGTCCTTGTCCGCGTTCCAGTAGTACAGAAGCTGGGCCACGATGACGGCGTTGGCAAAGGACGAGCAGCCGTACGTGAGGATCATCATCTGGTCGCCCGTCTCCTGGATGGAGGTAAAGATCCGGGCGAGGGCTCCGGCCAACAGCATAAAGCACGTGACGGCCGATAGCTGGCCGGTGCTGCCGTTCCGGTAGTTGGTGTACGCCTGGGACAGCTTGCCCAGCAGCAGGATCGGAATGTTAAGGCCCTGGGCAATGAGCAGGTACTTGAGCGGAGTCAGCCCTCCCATGAGGACGTACGCAATGGCCGAATAGACACCACCGAATGCGACCGCTCCCGACGCAGAACCACCGTAAAACAGCACCAGCACGGCAATCAGGGCCGTCTGAAGGGCCAGGAAGGACGTGTCCCCCCAAGCACTGAACGGGAACCCGCTCACGAAGCTGTACGACATGTGGATCGTAATGGCCAGCAGATCCAAGCACACGCTGAACAGATTTATGCCCTGGCCCGACTTGTTCTTCAAGATTTTCGTAATCTGAGGGACTTTGACCAGCACCGAACCGGCGATGATCCCGAATCCGAGACCTTTGCTGATCAGTGCCTTCATGCAGTCGGCTGATAAGAGAGCAAAGAAAGAATCCCATTAAAAGATACCGATATCGAGTTAAAAATAGCAACTTACCATCGAAGAAGTCAAAGTCTACGAAGTAATTCGCGTAACACTTTTCGTCCATCACGAACAGCATCAATTGCTTGGCGAAATCTGCCATTTTCTTAACCAATTACAAGGGGAGTTCCTGAAACAAAACAAAAGCTAGTTAATTCACCACAAAACACACACTTAATTAGCGAAAAATTACGAGGAAAAAGGAAAAGGACTCAGTGCCCGGAAAATGCAAATCGTCGCGCGATGTAAAATGAACGGACGTGTCGGCGAACTGTCAAACGCTGATGAAGGACCATTTTGTAAACAAGCCGCAGAAACCGGGAGCCCGGTCAGATCAACGTTGCCAGATTATTTTGTGGGAGATCTGTATTTTCTTGAAAATAAATCTGTATTTTATCTGTATCTTGTCCAATTCAAAACCATAGAAGACATTTTAAAATGTTTAACAACAGATTTAAGCTTTTTAATCATATTAAAGCATAAATTAATTACTAAATTGTTGAAACTGTCAAATATAACCATTTTTAAAAAATCTGTAAATACAGATTTTTGAGATTTTTGGGATCGAAAAATCTGTAAAATACAGATTTATCTGTATATCTGGCATGGCTGGGTCAGATATCAGTTTTCACGCTACACGTTGCGTGACGAAACAGATTTGTTGCGTACCGAGAAAGATGTTGCGCACGGAAAAAAACTGTCACGGTTTCCGATAAACTTATTCATTTTAGAAATACACTCAACCCCCGGTGGTTGGTCACTTTTTCGTTTGACACTTTTTTAGTTTGTACCCCGTTGGTTGGTCAAAGTCAAACTAAAAAGTGACGAACTGTCACTTTTTACACGGCGCTCACGCGCACTATCAAAACAAACGTTTGGTAGTGTGTGTGAACTCCGTGTAAAAGGGGTGTCAAACTAAAACGTGACCCCGTTCGTTTGACAACAGTTGGTGTCAAACCATCGGGGTTTGAGTGTATGTCCGAGATGAAATTGGTTTTGTAAGAATAAATTTTGTTTGCCAATATTGAGAAAAGGACTCAAAGCGCAATGATTTTAAAACTGCATTTCGTATTTCTTTTTTTGAAAAGGTAGCCCTAGCGATAGCCTTATTGTTTAATTTTTCGAATTACATAAATATGATTCAATCACATCCCGCATAATCAAATACCAAAGGTGAAACTGTCGAAATCATTAGAAAATTATTTCTGGTATGGTTACCATTTGTGATATTGTTGATATAATGTCACGACCATATAACAAAATTAAAATGGTACTTTTTTCTGAATTGTTACACTTATCTTGACATATTCGAATGGTTGATTTTTTTCCTACAATTTAATGAACGGTATCTATTCGTCATACGATTAGGATGGTTCGAAACAGCTATTGTTAGAACCAAGGGAATGATGGAAAGAGAGGAATCACAAATCCGTATAAATAATTTCAAGATTTTTCAGGTGTAAACCGAATACGCAATCAAAAATTAAAATGGAAGAATAAGGCTTTTAACTGCTTATTTAATTGTCGGTGTACAGGACGCCGCACTGTTTAATCATTTTCTGACGTACATTCAATTTTGCAGTCCAAACCCAGTCATTGAATTGGAAAAATAAAATTCTTTTTCAAATTTTATTTTCTTGATTTGTGTGCACCTACGTCGAAGACCAAGATTGTTTACTTTTTGCTCTTTGGTCTGACAGTCTTGGTCTGACAGATTTGGTCTGTCAGTTTAATCATGGATTTTGGTCTGGTCTAGGCGAGGGATAGGACACAGCACCTTCCTGGTTAGAACATAATAGTACTGTAGCCGGTATGATAAAAGTTATGATACTCGGTATGATTTAGTCAAAGAAACCTAAGCGGAAAATTTCCTAAATTTCCTAAGTCCTAATAATTGAAACAATTGCACAACAATTAATGGTACGATATAATTATTCCTCATATGTTTGGTATTATATCAAACAGTTTTTGTATGATTGAGCCAAAAATTAATTTTAGCGAAAATTTTCTTAAGTCCCGATGATTCAAACAATTGTTCAACAATTCATGGAGAAATATAACTTTTCGCCATATGGTAAGGATTTTTCGGAACAGCTATTGTTAAAACCGAGGTTAAAACATAAGGGTACCATAGCCGATGTAGTATTTCCAACTTGAAGCTCAGCGAAAAACTCTTAAGTCCCAATAATCCAAACAATTGTATAACAATTCATGGAACGATATAACTGTTCGCCAAACGCTTAGGATTATTTGAAACAGGTATTGTATGATTGAGCCAATTGAACTACAGCAAAAAAAAATTCTAGGTCCGAATAATTCAAATAATACTTTAACAATTCATGGAACGATATACCTGAATTCAGCGAAAATTTTCCTAAGTCCCAACAATTCAAACCACTGTTCAACAATTCATGGAACGATATACCTGAATTCAGCGAAAATTTTCCTAAGTCCCAAAAATTCAAACCATTGTTCAACAATTCATGGAACGATATACCTGAATTCAGCGAAAATTTTCCTAAGTCCCAACAATTCAAACAATTGTTCAACAATTCATGGAACGATATACCTGAATTCAGCGAAAATTTTTCTAAGTCCCAACAATTCAAACCATTGTTCAACAATTCATGGAACGATATACCTGTTTGCCATATAGTTTGTATGTAAAGCTAATTTATTTTCGTGATAATTTTTATAAGACCAAATAATTTAATCAATTGATTGACCATTATCAGAACGATAACTGTTCGCCATGTGATTGGTCTATAATTTATTTGTATGGTTCTACCATACATGTTACGATATATTTATGATAAATTTTGAGGCCACATTTCATAATAAAATGCATTTTAAACCGCCAAACGTAATGTAACTGAGATAGCTCAATTAGATAAGGCGGCAGCACCACGGAAGAATCAACAGGAGACATCATCATCAAGCGGTAACAAATCCCGGACATTACAAAAAAAACGCTCACCATTAATAATCATATACTTACAATTCCCGTTAAATCCATAGTTCCCAGAACATTTGTAAAGTTTATTTTTTGGCTCCTCCCTTTTCAAATGGTGTCGGTAAGTGTCGGTAAAGCAGTTCACCATTTAAAATCATATTTTATTAATTTGTGGTACGGTTCACATAAAATAAGAATTGAACAGTTTGGGGTAGGGTATGACTATGATCCACGAAAAAAATCCCTTGTTAAAAATGTATTGTAACATTACCTAACGACCTATTTAATAAATTGTAGGATTGTTTGGGGAATGGAAAATGTACGGTTGCACCCTATTTGGTGTATTATTAAGATCATTTAGGAAAAATCATTCGACAAATGGTGACTGTATGGTTGTTGACTATGCGGGATTACTGTTCTTCTCGGTTCTTCTTCATAGCAAATCTTTCACTTTTTCTCCTCACCGCCAAAGTACTCCCTCAGCTTGTCCAGCGCCCGAAAGCGATGCGAGATTTCATTCTTGCGCTCCTTCGGCAGCTCGGCGTACGTTTTGTCGTACCCCTTGGGCTGGAATATGGGATCCCAGCCAAAGTCGCGACTTCCCCGCGGAAACACGATATCGCCGTCGGTACGGCCCTGGAACAGCAGCACCTCGCCCTGTTCGTCCGGTGCGTACGCAAAGGTGCACACGGCTTGCGCCGATTTGTCCTCCCAGCCGTCGAGCAGCTTGTGCAGACCCTCCGGGCCCAGCTTTTCCAGGAACCACTTGATGTAGGGGCCTGCGAGAAGAGTAGCAAAAGCAAAGATCTCGGGTTAGTTTTGAAAAGGTCCCAAGCGCCAGCTGTAAACAAAGCCGGTTTTCTAACGGTTCTCGATCAATTTAAAAAAAAATAAGGTCCTATGAACTTTTTTTTTTGTTGCTATTTGGGTATTTTTGAATACCCCTGATTCAAAGGCTGTTCTAGAAACAACCAAAAAGCTAAAAATGATAATTTTGTTTACAGGACCTTTTCAAAAAAAAACTCTGGAAATGCTCTTTACTGAAAAACTATGAAACATTTGTTTCAGAGGAAAATTCAAATAAGTGACGGAGGTCGTGATGGTGGTTACGGCCTTTTGCAAACTAACCATAATTAACCATAATTATTATGCTCAACACAAAAGTTTTCGGAGAGATTGAGAGACTCAGCGGTGAGAGAGCATAGTCGAGGAAAAAGGGAGGAGTGATAGAGAGAGAATGCCATCGCTAGGAATCACGAGACACAAGAAGAGATCTCACAAGCTATAGTCACAGAAGTATTGGTAATTAGGAGGTGTTTCGGCTGTGTCTCACTAGACAGCGCTGGCGCCACAGTGATTTGATGGATTTATTGAGGATGATGGATGTTGAAAATAATTTGTATGGAGAGTCTCGTCTGTTTGTCTGTGCTACAGTGACGGTCGCAATACTCTCGGATGTTTTTTGGTACAGAGATAATCAGTGGTGTCAGAGTAAGCTGACTGCAGACTCGTCCGTCACCAAGGTATGTAGATTAGTAAGATAAGGCGGGTTTTCAAGCTGTCAAAATAGTTAGTTAGCACGAAACCTGGATTTTATGTGGAGAATTTCAGAAATTTCATGTGGAGAATTTCAGAAAAGTGAAAATTTAATCATTTTCTGGGCAAATTTCACCGGATTTTTTTTTTCTGTGGGGTTGTTAAGCATGCCAAACTGAACTGAAATACGCTTTTAAAACACAAATATTTTTTTCAAAAAAAAAATAATTCAATTAAACGCGTTTTTCGGTACCGAAAAATAATCCAGTGAAATTTGCCCGGAAAATGGTCAAATGTTCACTTTTCTGAAATTCTCCATATAAAATCCGGATTTCGTGCTAACTATTTTGACAGCTGGGAATAATCTACATACCTTGGTCCGTCACCAAAAGCAGAAGAACTATAGTTTTTTTTTTTTTTTTTTTTTTTTTTTTTTTGCCAATGCCTTGTAGACCTAATTAAACAAACTTGCATGCAATATAATGTAGACGTAAACCAGAAGACAACTGATGAAAATATTCACTTCAAATTAAATTCCAATTGTAATTGTTTTGCTCGTAGTTCGTTTGATGCTTTTAGTCAGCTCAAGTCAGATTTCCACTACCATTTTTGCCGTTTATCTTCCCCACTTTGTGTGGGTGTGTTTTTCTTTCTTCAGCTTATTATTCAGTTAGGATTAGGAATAAAAATAAATGACAATATTTTGACCTACGATTCGGTCTTTCCACAGTCGGCTGTTTAAGAATGAATCAATTCTAATTAAACAAAATGTAATATGCGCTTATATTTTTTTTAAACTTATTATTTTTGTTTTATAGTAATTTGTAATTTTGTAATTTCTAATCTAATCTAATCTGACACAGACGCAGCCAGTCCGATGAAAGCATGCTGGAAAGTCTTGTGATAAGATTACGCCTCAAGCACTTTTCTTGTCAATATTAATAATTGCAGTACATCCGAGAACACCCGAAAATGTATTACAAAAATTAAAGCGGCCAGCCCTACTGCGTCGTGTTTACCGCAGAGAGGATTCTGAAAACGGATCACATTTCACAGAATCAACAGGGGAGGAAGGATGCGTGGACATACCGTACCAAACGCTCCGATTTATGATTGCATGGATGTTGTGTACGGTGTGTTATGTGTAATAATATATAATTTAATATTTTTCCAATTTATGATGCGTCATATAGTAAATTACCTTCATAACCAGCTGAAATATTCAAAAATTATTAGAAAATATAATAGGAAAGCGGACAATTACAGTCAAGTTACAGTAGAGTAGTAGGATGATACAGGTTATCTTTAAGTAAAGATCTAAGAGATTATTAGAATTGATAGTAGGAAAATGTAGCAGATTATTGTGTAGGATTTTCAAAGATAGATAGCAATAAATGTATAAGAGTAGTGATTGAAATTTAAAAATATTAGAAGAAATATGAAACAATTCAGAATTTTTGAAAAGGATTTTATCGGAATTCACTGCACTGCTGATGGTGTGCTTCTATGAGTGACACCTTTTGCGATGATGATTGTCAACTGCCACAATTTTCTTCAAATTGGCTCGCATTATAATTTCACTGGTAACGTTTTCACCCCCACCAACAACACTTTATTCCTGCAACTCCTCTCATCAACATAGCAGCCCACGAACACTTTCAAACTCCTTCATCGTGGCACGGCTGCTTGATTCGGGCTTTTAGATTTTTTTTCCTTTTACAAAAACACTAAAACCACAAAATTTTTTTTTCCTTTCGATAAACACCTGAGCCGACTGTAAATAATAAAGGCAACTAAAGTCACATACCTGATGATGGGTAATACCTTGGGTAATACCCATCTTATCGCTCACTGGAAAAAGGTACTTTTTGCGGGAGCTGCAATTATTTGATGGCCTACATGCCTTGGCGATCCCCAAGTTGAAGTTTCAATCGCTTACAGCCGCATTCGGAGCATCACGCAGACGCCGTAGTTTCTAATCGTCCTTTTAGTGTTCGTCTTCCTTCCTTGTGATTTAAGCTACTTTCTTTGGTGGTTCTTGTTTTATATTTTGACCATTGATCTTCCAACAAAATTTATAGTAATTTGTAATTTTGTAATTTGTGCACTTATTTATAGTGTTATTTTTATTGTTCTCTGATGTTTAGCATATGATTCGGATTTTGCTGTGTTATTTTCAGTCGCTTTCATGTGTGTGAATTGGAATTTCTCCTTGAAATCGTGATTTCTGTGTTTGTGTATTATTTGTGATTCTTAGGTAAAGAGATTAGTGCAGTGCCTATGAGGACGCACAGTCCTGTTTTTTTTTCGTGTTATTTTCGTCTCTTTTGTGTCGCTGTTTGTGTGCATGGGGTTATTGGTCTCCTTCTTCTTTTTTTAATTTTTTTTTTAGTTCGTACGTTCGTCGGCCGATGAGTTTTTTGTTCTATTTATATAGTTTTCGATAGAAACGAACCAAATTTTTTTTAAGTCAAGCAAGTCGTATTGCTGGATTAAGTCCTTTCTATATCATCGATGATCGGAAGGCACGCCGACGAATATATTTAAAGGCTTATGATATAAACCCATTTTAATGAATGAAGCCCTTCTTACATCACCGTTGATCGGAAGGCACGCCGACGAAGAATTTGTGGAGAATCGCAGTCGAATTAATACTATAATGATTTGCAATTGTTTAACGGGAAGATTCGTTTTAAATTGCGTTAGCAAAATATAAATTATCATTCAATTCGACCATTCGTTTCCCGCGAATCACGGTGACAAATATTGTTTCAACACGATTGTTCAAGTCCTTCAGATAACATCATAACTCATAAGTCATTAATTGGTCGCTCATCTTATAATAATTTAAAAGTATAAATAGTCTCAGGTCAACTCTACGTAAATATGTTACGCTGAGTTTAATATTTCACCTTTTAATCACACATAATTTTGTTTCTATCTTTCCACAGCCGGCTGTCTAAGATTCAATCATTTATGCTAAACTCAACACCAAATAACCGGGAACAGTCTCATCCGCATCATCCGATTGTTTGCCTTGAGAATACATAATACATCACCCTATTCAACGAAATACATTGATTATTGGGCCACATCATCATCCTCTATGATGAATCCTGGCCATTACCCTTCCCCACTAACAAAATCCAAAGTAGAAGTAGTTTTCCGGCACACGCGGGGGTGTGGATATCGTATAGAACCCACCCTTGGTAGCAGCCTGTGCTAACTAACATTCCCGCCCCGTTCCCTCGAGATCTACAAACTGACATGGCGGGCGCCGTTGGTGGCCAACGACTGTTTCCTATTCGCACCGGCTCTAGTTTTGATGATCGTGATGTTTTATCTTTTCAGCGCATTCATGCATGCTGTTGATAAGGGAAACATCATTTGATCGTTAAAGCATGTGACCGGTTGTGCTGATGGGATATTACGGTCCTGTTCAGCAACGGAGAAGGACAACCATGGGTGGTCTCTCATGCTCATGCTCATGCTCATACCTTGGTCCGTCGCCAAAACCATACTAGCCCACGCAGTTGTATTCGTGAGTAGCCCCTGTCTGAAACTATTCCAAGCATTTGTGTTTGTGAGTAGCCCCTGTCGAAATTTTCTGGTGTTTAGTAGTGTTGGTAATGTTTTGGTTTCACTAAGATGACAGGCTTAGCAGAGACCTGTTTTGTATCACTCATTTGTAACACTGCTCTGACCTCGGCTCTGACTCAAGGCAATTTCAAAAACACCCAAAAAGCAAAAAATATTTAAATTTTGTTAATTGGATCTTTTTAAAAGAAAACTCAGGATTCATTCTTTAACAAAAACGTATCTTTTTGTTATGAACACTTTTTTAAATTTTTCAGTTATTTGAAATGTCTAAATGAATGGGAAAATGTTTGCATTTGAGTTTGTAATCTGAGAAATAAACAAAAAGTGACCATTCCTGATTATTTAATTTACTTTAATAACTCATATTAATTTGCACTGCACAAAAATGTGTTGAGTTTACAATCAATAAAATTACATAATTATTTTCTCTTTTTTTAAAAGAAAAATGTGTGAATTTATAAATAAAAAAAAATTTAAAAAAGCAAAATTGCGAATTGCATAAAAAATATAAGTTTCAAAAATAGGGAACAAAAAAGAGCCAACGGTTAATCCTAGATGATCTTGGAATAATAAAAATCAAAATATTTACCCGGCAATCCCTTCAGCGCGTTAAAGCAAAGACACGTGTCCTCCACCAGCACCGGTCCCTTCACGTTGCGAGCCGCCTCGAGACACTTCTTCCGGCAGATATCGTCCACCTCGCCCTGCAGCTCGGGAAGATCCAGCTTCACCGCCACAATCTCCCGCGGGAAGGCCGCTCCCAGGATGGCACGGACCTCCTCTAGCTTCTTGGCATTGCCGGTAACGAACGAAATCGGTCGAGAGGCCATTTCGCGGATTGGCGGTACCCGGTCAAAACTTTGAGCGACTGATTGAAGTAATGACGCAAGGTTATGTTGTGATACAATTTGGGGTGTGCTGCACGACAAGCTGAATTCGTCACGTCACAACCTACTGTGTTGCGCTCGCGTAGTCCCTCGTCACGCGATGTGAAAACGTCAAACGCGCTAACGAAGAAACGTCAAGGGTCAACAGCACTTTCAGTGAAACGCATTGTTTTTCTTCAAATTTTGGAGAAAATCGTCGAATAATCTGCCCAGTAAATCGTTTACGTAATTTAAAAACAACTCGGCATGGCGTCCGCCACCCCACAGGTAAGAACTCCTTGGATATCCTAGAAAAATAAGAGATTTTACAATATTCGGGACTGCCAAAAACAAACCGTCAAGGTTGTTCCGTAATCACCCCCAAGAGTTTCATCATTGTTTTCCTCTAATTACGCTTCAATATTTTGGCAACATTCAGGGAGCCAACCTGCTGTACGGGCTCCGCAAATCCAAGAAGTTTACCCAGGGCTGGGGCGCCCAGCTGCCGGTGGCGTACAAAAAGTTCTGGGACGAATGGAAGAACCAGCAGCCTGCCGCGGTGCACTATGTTCCGAAGAATGGTAGGTGACTGAGGAATCGAGTGCAATGGGTTCAGTATTAATCATCTACTTTTGCGCAGGAATGTTCCAGCGGGAAGACCTCACCGGGTTGGTAACCCCATCCAAAACGTACCACTGCCACTGATTGACCCACCCGAGTCCCACGAGGAATCTGGGGTGGGAGGCCATCGTCAAAGGGTTCCAAAAGCGAACCCCGTACAAGCGACGAGTGCCACACTTTTGGGTTCCGGTGCTGAAGCGATCGGTTGTGCACAGCCAAGTATTGAACGAATACATGGCCGTCACGGTTACGGATCGTACGCTGGACCAAATTCACGACAACCACGGCTTCGACCACTATCTGCTCAAGACCCCGGCTTGCGACCTGCGCTCAATGTTGGCCATCAAGCTGAAGAAGAAAATCCTCGTCGATCTGCTGGCCGGATGTCCAAAACTGGCCGCAGAACCCGAAAAGCAACAGGCCGCCATCAAGGAGTTTTCCTGCTATCTGTCCCAGTACACGCCGGAGGAAATCGACTGGTACGGCCTCTCGTACGTGGAAGCCGTCCTCAAGATCAAGAACCAAGTTGAGTCCCAAGCGGACAAGCGGCCCCACAAGGTCATCTTCCGCCAGAAGCTAATCGAACAGCTCAAAGAGGCCGGCATCCGGGAGGCCCAGGGCACGGCCGACGAACTGAAGACGGTGGACGATTCCAGCGCATCCTCCTGGCTGTCGAAGCTTGCCTTCAAGCCCAAAAACTGGTAACGCCCGGCGCACGCGTCGTTGTGTAAGTAGGGAAATCCTAATTTGTTCTAAATTCTTCTACTTTAGTCACTCTGGGAGAAAATAGAGACTTGTTGAATAGAGTACAAACGTGGCTTTGTTTGCGGTCTATTTCGAAGGAATTTGAACGAAAAGCCCTGAGATATTTTCAAGATTATTGCAGGTTGAAATTCGCTATAATATTCATTTATTGCAAGAAATTACTAAATTTTACTACGTTCAAATCGACGCTACAAACTAACACAAAACGGGAGCTATTCCAACGAGAATTTACAAAATAGTTATTGCACTAAACAGAGTTATTGTTATGCGGCCCCTTTCCACGACCATCAATCGTTCTCGAGCATGAAAAGGTTCCGCAACACTCAGTCCCGCGACAGCGTCAGCTGTATCAACGGAAGCACCTTCACCGACGACAAATCCGACAGAATCGCCTCAATATTCTCCAGCGTGACGACCTGCATCAGGCTTTCACGCCGGAAGCTCAGGATGATGAGCGCGAGCAGCGACAGGATCTCCAAGCTGTCGTACCCGAGGATGAGGTCCCACAGGATGAGCAACTGCTCGGGTGGCAGATGACCGCTGAAGGCACGCATTAACCACTTAAAAACTACGCGGATGCTGGAAGAGGACAAATGGATTGAATTTGATTTATCTTTTTTTGTTGGTTCATTTTTGTTAGTACGGTTGAATCTGCAGCTCGCGAAAGTGCGACCACAGCTGGGGTTCGTGCGTCTGTAGCAGCTTCTCGAACAGCAAACATAAACTGACGATGCCCTGGGGGTGCGTGTTGATCGTGGTCAACCGATGGCAGTAACGCACGTAAAACGCTCTAAAGGTAAAGTACAGCGAAACGGGGTTGTCGTACAGATAGCAAAACGGCGCCGCCAGCATGCAAATGCCGTGGAAGGGAACAAAACCGCACGCCGGTCCCTCGTACTGCTTCAGCTTGGCCGAGTTGGTAAACTCCGTCTGGATCATGTGGCTGATTTCGTCGTCGCGGCTGAAGCAGAGCATAATCTGAAACAAAGTTAATGTTAGTCTATGCTACACTTCTACTAACGTCCAACTCTGACCTGATAAAGAACGTCCTCAAACACAAAGTAGCGATCGTCATTCGTTGCCGTCAGCTGGACGTCCTTAAACACCAATTTGTCCACAATCGACTCCGTGGTGAGCACCGATTGCTTTAGATTCTCCCAATGCTCAGTGTGCTACAACGAAAGCAAAGCAGAAATCAACGCAACCAGCACCTACCTCAACCGAACAACCCAACAAAACAAAATCCCTTACATGCGCTTCCACTTGACTGCCCAGCACGTACGCCCACAGTGGTCCTCGCAACGGTGGCGGCGTGATGCCCTTCTTCAGCGCCTGCTGGCAGAGTGGCGCGTGCCGTGTCTTCAGGATCTTCTGACACGTGACCGGCCAGTCGTGGGCGCCGCCACCCGTGTTATCGTTCCGCAGCAGTTCGGAAAAGTGCACCCGCAGCTCGAACAGATTCTTGACCGTCAACGAAATGTGCGAGAACTCCCACTTGGGCAGAAAGCTGAAAAACGATTTGATTACTTTAAGTTGGCTCGCGACCATCTGGGGCGAAAAGCGGAAGAATTTTCTGTACTCAGTTTCGTCCTGTTTGACGGGGCCCTTGAGCGACAACAGCACGTCCAGCAAGTCCTTCGGCGCGTAAACCGGCCTGTAGTTGGTCAAATCGATCTGATAGTTGCTCAACTCATCCCACTTGGCCAGGATGTCCTCGCGGTCCGTCACGATGCGCATCTGGCCCTGCAGTTGGGCCTTCGACTCCGAACACATCGAGTTCAACGACTTGCGCACTCTTCGTTCCCACTGGATCCCGGCTCGGCGCAGATAGTTCAACGGATCCGACGACGGAGCGGAAGCCTTCGGTTCGGGTTTGAGCGAGTTGCGGATCAAGTGGTAGATCACGTTGCGAATTTCCGTCTCTAACCCGTTGGCCTTGATGGCGGCCTCCAGCGTGTGCTTCATGTCGTCCTTGTCCACTTCCGGCGAACAGGCAAGCTTCTGAAAGTGGGAGTGTTCGAACGGCTTTAGCCAGCTCCGTTGCGACCGTTGTGGGTGATGGTGGTGATGGGCGTCCAAAGCTCTAGCTACCGATAACAATGTACCTACTAGTTCCGCAAATGAGCCTACTAAATACTTACAAATACGCACAACACGCTAAACAAGGGAAAGCTACGAAAAATGATCACAAGATTACTTCAACAACGATGAAAGCGATGGTCTACAAAAGCCATATAGAACAACAGCTATTGAACACACTTACTGCATAGAAAATTATTAGGAATTTATAAATACACCGGAAGTTTTTTATTTACTATTCAAACATGGTTAGGCTTTTTATTAGCTAATGTTAACTTTAAATCGTAATGTTATGCATTCATTCTTTTTTTTTTTTTTAATATGAATGATGAATGAATCAGAAATTTTCTCTTTGTAAAAATCAGACTCAACGTGTACCAACTTGAACTTGGACTGACTTGATCCTAGCTGTCCCACCTCGCTCCGCAATAAAAAATAGGCTCAACGTGTACAAATTGTATTTGATGTACCAAACATCATTGCATAAATTTTAGGTAAACTTGTTAAAAAACCAGAGTTTTAATTGTAATTATATCGATTTATGTTTCATTTGCTGTTCATTTGTGTCCTACCGAAAATGCCTTTAAATTTGAAGATATTTTTGAAATGTGTTTCAAAAACACATATATTTTTATTTACTTACAAATTTCCCCTAGTGGAAAATTGTCCAAAGAATCCGAAAATGCATTCCGTTTTCCGATTCGAACAAGGAATTATCATTTTCATTTAGAAAATCATGGCTCTTTGAGACTAAACCTAACTTTTTAAATTATTGAACATTCTATGAAAACTTTTTAAAGTATTTTGATCACTTCTATACCACGGTCAGTGATATGATTCCGTACGTATTTAAATTGTACTCTTCATTTTGCGTAAAAACTAAAACTTATCAAAATAAAAAAAATATATATAATTTTAAGAAAATTCTAAAAAGTGTGTAATCCCTCACAATTGAAACAGTTTACAGAAATTCACTGATCAAAAAATCATAAAAAATCGATCGCATTCAAATGACTGCTGTCATCACATTTACCCACACAAGCAAGCAAGAGATAGTCGTCGTGTCGCTCGGTCTGTTTGAGTGTTGAGCTCGGCATTTTCTCGGGCTCAACATTGTCTGTATCAAACGACAATCGTTTCCAAAGAACGGTCACGAATGGTGCTGTCAGTGAAAATTCAACGATCGGGACGATGATGATAGCTGACTCGCGGTCTCTTTCAAATATCAGCAATTGGGCTCTAAAATGAAGCTTAGAGTGCTGATAATATTGTTTTTGCAATTCCGTCGTGAAACTACTTACTTTTCCTGTCATTCTTGAACGACAAAATAGCCTACTTTTCTGTACCAAAATAAATGCTGAAAAGTTCTACTTTTCCGCACTCAAATGGGTGCTAAAAAGTTGAACTTTTCAGCACTTTTTTTTCAAAAAGTAACACTTTTCAACATTTTTTTGATTTAATCGTTTTATTGACAAAATACATGAAAATTTGAAATAAAATTTCACTCAGTGTGTGTTTTTTGGAATTGCAAAAAATGTTGTATGGAACTCGTTGCAAAACTTGTTTTTTTCAGCACTCTTCGTATTTATCCAACTCGGTGAACCTCGTTGGATAAATGTACGACTCGTGCTGAAAAAATCCTATGATAAACAAACAGTTTGCCTACCTTCTTAGTTTGCAAAAACATCAACCGGCATACATTTTGCTTTTTTTTTGCAGGTTTGGCAAACTGTCATACCTAAAAACGCGCTTGTTTGTTTGTTTGTTTGTTTGTCATAGTCTAATACCTCCATGAAATGCGTATTTATTTTCAAAATACCTGCTTGATTTGGTCTAATATCATAATTTTAAGTGCGTTGAATCACCGAAATATTCAATAAATTTGTCGCTGAACTTCAGTAAGAAATTGCAAAACATGTCGGTTGCAAATCAGTCCGTTTAACAAAATATTTTAACCAAGAGGGTGCTGTGTCCTATCCTTCGCTTTGTGCAGACCGAAATCGGACCAAAGAGTAAAAATTAAACAATCTTAGGTTTTTACGTAGGCGAAACAGATCAGGAAAGAACAATTATTAGGCCTAGTGATTTTTCACGCTCGAAAATAGCTAATTTCACGGGGACCTCAATTTCAAAACACTAAATTTCACGCAAATTTCGCGGAACGTGAAAAATGCTAAAATAACTCTGAAAATCTTTTGTTTTAATCACAGAAATTACTATTTATACTTCATTCAATAAACTAAATAAATCTTCACTAAATTTGAACCTGACACAAAAAAAAAAATAGTAATTTTCAAAAATATTTCCACCTGGTCAATAGATGAGCTTTATTTATATTTTAAAACCAAATGTCATTTAATGAACTACTTTTTTTAATATTCGACTAATAAAGCAAAAACGTTTTCGCTGATTTGCTTCTGTTTTATCAGTTTACAGTTTATTGAATTTCATATCACAGCAAGATTCAACAATCTTGTCCAGCCAAAATGAGTAAAATAGTTTGAATTTTCTGCGACATTCAGCCCATTCAAAATAATTTTTAAGGATTTCATCTCTCTCTTCAAAAACTAAATTTAACATCAATAGGCAAAAAAATATTATTTGTAAATGAGAACAGAAAACAAATAACAGGTGGCATATTGAACTTTCACGGGAATTATCCACCAAAATAATCAAATATCGTTAAAATTAAACAGGGCTTCGAAAAAAAATCTGAAATGCTTTCAAAAATAAAAAATACTCTTCCTATAATTTTGGATAACACAAAGCTTATTTCTTCTAATTTTTTTTATGAAATTTTACATTTTAAATAAAATTGTAGTAAAATTTTACTAAAGCGAAAAAATATTACTATATTTTGTTTGTTTCTAAAAAACTGAAAAATCTAAACAATTCTTCAAATGGTTCATATTAAGCTTTTCAATTGTAAACTTATAAAATTTACAGAAATAGTCTTTATGGATGAAATATTGAAAATGATTTGAAATTTTTTATGAATTCATCGAAATTTACTAACCCTGTATTAGTAATTGAACAAGGGTATTCGCTCGCTCAATTCTACAGTAGTTCTTAAAATTATGTTTATTCCTATTTAAGTATAATAAAATATTTTGAGATAAATCGTTACAGTTTCACACAAACATAAAATTTCACGGGATTTCGCGGAAAAAGACTAATTTCGCGGATTTCACGCTGTCCGCGAAATCGTGAAATTTCACTAACCCTAACAATTATAAACATTTTTTTATTTCTTTAACTGGCTTCAGTTGCATTTTTTTTCAATTAAAATGGGAAAAGGGATAACCGCTTTTAGAGCCCTTAAAAGCTTGAAATTTGGACAGCGATGCATATATTATGTTGTTCTGTCTCTGTTCTATCCGAAACTAATAAAAAACGTTGCTTAATCCACCTTTAGGTGGGTGGTGCCTTCCTTACATTCATAAAGTTAATACACTACAGAGCTTCAGAAAAGAGTATAAATAAGACTTATTTTTGTCAAAATATCTGAGATCCGGCCTAAAAAAGTTTATAAAAAAACACTTAGGTGGTTATAACTTTTAATAGGGTTGTCAGATTTTCAACGTTTTAGGCTCATTGGAAAGGTCTTTTTGATTTTCATCAAAATATTTGAGATCCGGCCTCCAAAAAGTGCATAAATAACACTTAAGTGGTTATAACTTTTGATAGGATTTTCAGATCTTCAACGTTTTGGGCTCGTTAGAAAGATCTTTTAAATACCTTTTTAAAAATGTATAGCATGACGAGTTCTCTTAGAAAAACCACCCTTTTTACAATCTTTCGGACTTTATTCGAAATCGATTTTTTAGTATAACTTTTGACCCTAGTTAATATTATGAAGTTTAGCATAATATTAACTAGGGTCTTGTGGGTCCCAAGACGGATCGAATGAGACCAAAACGGTTGAAATCAGTTCAGCCAACCCGGAAATAATCGTGTGCATCTTTTTCGGTGCACGGACTCGCATCCAGCCACACGCACAGACATTTGATTCTGAGTCGATAGGTATACGTTAAGGTGGGTCTACGAGGTCTAATAAAGAAGTTCATTTTTCGAGTGATTTTATAGCCTTTCCTCATTGAGGTGAGGAAGGCAAAAACATCCAAATATTGTGCAGTAACAAGGCTAAAATAGCTGTCCCGTTTCGCCCCAGATTACGGCATTGCTTTTATTAGAATTTAGCAGTTCTGTTCCAGGATGTCACATTTGTTTGTTTGTTTGTTTGTTTGTTTATTTCTTGTAGCGTAAAGGAAACCTTTTTTAATTTGCTACATTTCGATTTTACAGAGAATATTACATTAAATTGTCTTACATTACGGTTCACGTCACAGATACAATTAAGATTTATCGTTAATAATACAGTTTTAAATCAGTTTTTGTGAAAAAAGTCGAATATAGGATAAAATATCACAAGTTCTTTTAAAGAAAACTGGACAGTTGACTCTCGGTTGATATGGCCACAGCTTGTTGATCTTTACGTCGTTTCACGAAAACGATGCCCAACTTCGTGAAGACAGACGACAATTTCCCAGCCTCCTTCAGTCGCAGTGCAGCTCGCTTAATTTGGCGCGCCGCAAACGTCAGGTTCTCACTCACGAAGACTCGGCGTGTTGAGTCGATTCCCAGGTGTGATAACTGCAGGCTACATTTCTGCAGGTATCCACTGTAGAAATCGTCCCGGTGGTTCCTCAGGGCGAACTGCAGCATTATCAAACTGTTTTTCTCGCTGGAGTTGGATGTGTTGAGTCGCCGAACGTCAACGGGTGGTATTTGAGTTTCTTCGAGGCCAACATGCTTCCACATCGCCTTGAAATACACAGCAAGATTTTCATCCGGCAAAAACGGAACACCACTCACGATCAACTCGTTCCGCTTCTCAAGACCTCCGATTTCCTGGCTAATTCCGTCGACTTGTTCGTTCAGTGTTTGGAGAGCACCTTCGTTCACCGTGAATCTTGCAGCACACTCATCTTTGAAGCTGGCGATGTCGCGCGAAACAGCATCAAGCTTGTCGTCGAGCTCAGCCTTCACAGATTCGATTTTCTCGGTGATCGTTGTATTTACTGCATCAATTCGCTCTTGGGTGAGCTTAAACTGCTTGGTCATAGCATCCATCAGGTCTTCCAGGGTCACCGGTTTTGGAGTTCCATCGTCCGAATCGTCATCGGATCGACCGCGCTTTACCGGGTTTGTTTTGATTTCGCTGACGATCGGTGAAGTATTGCACACAGACATGACGAGCCGCGGAACGTCGTAATAGTGTGCGTGAGATGCTACAACCGTGAACCGGTTCAATTTAGAAATTTAGAGAACCTTTCAACTGAGGTCAATTAATAAGCCTTTGTAGTGAGGGTACATTGCTAGCCGAGTGTTCTTTTGGGGAAAATAAATTTTGAGAAAAAAAACCATAGATCTTGCCAAATAATGTGTAGGTCGGAAAAACGACCAAATATTTCAGCGTCATGTGTTGCGGTTCTGAGGATCAATTCTAGATTATTTTTTTTTTTCAAAACAACCTATGAGTCCTTGTTTTTCTATGTGGACAGGACTTTTTGAAAATGAATCTGGAATTTTCATTCTGCTGCGATGTTAACCCGCACATGCAAATGTCGCAGGAGTTCCTTAGTAGGCTCAATTGATGGCATGTACGAAAACATGCTTGAATTCATATCTGTAAAAGTCACGTGGTTGCAAAAAAAATCTTACGTAAGCAATGCATGCTCGAGATGCCATGCTGGTTTTTGGTATCCTGAAGTGACACGTGGCATAATACACAAACTGTTAAATAAGTATATTTTAGAGCCTTCTTCGTCCACCTGAATAATATTGAAATTTATTATGCGGATTTTTGATTTTCCTTGTTCCATCATTCCCTTGATTTTAACTCCTTTCTGCAAATCATCTGGCCATTCGAATGATTTACCCACCCACAAGTTTCATTTCAACAAGTTTAAAAATATCGATTATCATGTCCATCAAATCTCTAACGCACAAACAAAAACGAGTTCAACAGTATACGCGCCAAATTGATTATGAGGTAACCCGTTAAGAGCAGAGAGAGAAACAACGACGGTCATCAAGGGCGATGACGAAATAACTTTCCCGCGGGACTGAGGTCGTTACACCCACTGGCTGATGGCCAAAATTAGGACACACAATACACTCGGATTTACACAGCAAACAGCACTAAAACAAAACGTAGGTGACAGGATGGTTATCAACAACTACTTCAAAAATTACGGTTAGCAGAAGAAAAATGATTATGAATACGATATTCAGACCAAATGCGACATCTTCCTCACCTGAACCATCTTGTACAGACTGCCGTAGATCTTCATAGCTTTTATGTCCTCGGACAGTTTAAGCGCTGTGTGGTGGATGCTGGCGTCCTTAAGTTCCTCCATGTATTGCAGTGCGGCCTGCTGTTCGCTAGGGCTGTTGTTCTTGTTCGGCGAAGTTCCACTGCTTCCGGCGCTACTGCTGCTGCTGCTGGTTTCCGTTTCGTCCTGTTCGGCTTCAAGAGCTGCCTCGAGTGCCGCCGCCGTCGGTTGTTCGTTCGCGAGCTGCTACGAAAGTACTGACTGAGCGTCCTGCTTCAACACTATCTACAACTACCTACTGGTCTACCCTCTACTACTGGCATCAATCAAAGCCTTACCTTGGCTAGCTGTTGCTGATGATGTTGATGGTGATGGTTGTGGTGGTGGTGGTGTTCCCTTCTTACTTCACCCCACTCGGGCATTTTTCCTCTTTGGGAGTTGCTTCCGGGGAAGCAACTCGGCGCTGTTGAAAGGGTTGAGGGTTTTTTTCCGTTGGAAATCGCTGTCGGAAGGGAGTGACGTTGCTTTAATTAACCGACCGCCTTCGCCCGCACCTTTACGATTGTGGAGTCATTTGCGGGGATGGGGAACCCAACTCGCCGGCGTTTCGCCGACTGGAAGGTTTACACAAAGGAAGGAATTCCAGGTTTATGACGAAACGGACGCTATTTTTGTGTTACGTTACGACTTGCACCGAGCTGGAATAAGAACCTTTTGCGAAAATATAAAACCATTATTGTTCGCAGATAAACAGCCACGGTTGCGAGGTTGCCATGGGGATGGTAGTGACGGAATGTGTAATTTGTCTGTACACACGGTTGATTAGGTTAGGGGCGAGGAGAATCCTCGGGGGGACGTGACCCGTTTATGTCCGCCTTTCGATTTTAAAGCACGTGTCACGTGTCGTTGTTTGACAAATGTTGCACACCAGGAGGTCCATGGGTCTGGGGAACAATTTCTCTAAAAATAGCAAGCGATTCCTGTCTGGCTCGGCAAAGTCAGATCCCTTCAAACAGTAAATCTACTCACTGGGAACACTGACCGGTAGGAGATGTATTTCGACTAGCGGCGTGCTGGATTTCCGATCCAGAGGTCGTGAGTTCGATTCTCGAACCGGGATGATGAAGTTTAAAGATTTTTTTTAAAACGATTTTTGTGTGTGTGTATAGAAAATATCAAAACAAAGAAAAATGATCTCTTGAATTTTTTTGCAGCTTTTTCTAGAAAAAATGTGTGTAACTCAATCCAAACAATTTTGATTTATTTTTTCTCTGTTTTCTACAATGAGTTTTAGTCAATTTCACACAACTTTCTAGAACAAAGTTAATTGTTTTACTCACATGCTGACGAGGTACAGGCTTATGATCTAGTGTCCCCGGGGATCAAGTTTCCTCACTATCCCCTACAGAGAAAAATCATAGCACACTAAAAAGGATACCTCGATCAGAGAACACCACCAGAGCTGAAAATGTCAGGGGTCCTGACGCAAAAATCGGCGACGCATAGGGAGCGTTCTTTTATTACGTAACGCGAAAAATCGGACTTTTAGACCCCCTCCCCCCCCCCCCTCGTAACAAAATTCCCATACAAATTTTAAAAATTTTGTATGGAGCGTAACACGGCCTCCGACCCCCTCCCCCTACTGCGTTACGTAATAAAAGAACACTCCCATACACGATTTTTTCAGATCCATTCACTGAGCCGCAAAACCGTGACATAAACAAATCCGACTCAGTCGTGAGTGCCCTAGGTCACTGAGCAGCTGCAATGCGAGGCAGTAGTCGACCAACGCTCATTCGACGTTGCACGCACACACATAAAGAAACAAGTTTTTACACAAAAAGTTGGTATTTATGCGTGGAAATGTAATTTTGAATATAAGTTATGGTTGTTTTAAGTGTTTTGCACAGTATAGAACCATTCAATTGTTTAAAAATAGTCAAAATAGTGTTTAGAGAGGATTTTACGAGTCAGTCATACGACACGAATTGAGTGAGTGTAACTCATTTTTTCCCGTCTCTCGTTCTCCAGCAGCCGATCGGCACGAGTCAGGCGGCAGTGGTTGAACGGACACAGTAGGCTTACAGTCACATGCTAGCAGTGAACTGACATTTTGGTTTGCTTCATGTGTACGCTGGGTTGGAAACATTTTGCAGGCCTGAACACCACCACGTGGCAGGAGGGTATCTTCGCATTCCCTCAAAGGCATCATTTGCACTAGAGTTTAGGGAGTGTTCTTTTATTACGTAATGCAGTTAGGGGGGAGGGGGTGTCGGCGTCTGTTACGAAATGTTACGAAAATTGGGGGAGGGGGGTGTGATGAAAAATTATGTTACGTAACGCAAAATTTTCATATAAGCATTCATAAAAAAAATCAAAAAGACCATGTGTTACGCGTTAGAGGGGGGTAAGGGGGATCGCTCAACAGACGACGGCTCAACTGTTACGATTTGTTACGAAGGGGGAGGAGGGGGTCAATGATCTAAAATTTTACGTTATGATGAGATGGAAATTTGGTGCCAAATGACTTTAATGTAAAATTTGATTTTATGGAGTACTCGAAATTCTGAAAAAAACGTATTTTTCATTTAAAAAAACACACTACAAAAGTTTTAAAAACTCTGTCATTTTTCGTTATTCCATCAAATCGGGCGTCCATTTTTTTTAAATTAAAGTCCCTTTGGCACCAAATGTCTATCTCATCACCGTTCAACTACAAATTATTGAAAAAACACTCATTTTTTCGCATGTTCAAAAATGAAGGTGTCGTACCGCCCCAAATCTCATGAAATGACCATTTTTAAATCGCTGTAACTTGGGTTTAAGAAAACCCCTTTTGAGATGTTTTATTCATATTAAAGAAGAAGTTTTGAGCTTTCAGATGCACCGCGGAGCTTATTTTTTTGTGTCCCCCTCGAAAAGATACAATTATTTCAAAAAGCCCTATTAAAAACTTTAAAAACGCTGTAACTTTTTACAAAAATGACCTAGCGACTTCGTTGACATTTCAAAAGACGCGTATTTTTATGCTCTAAATATGTCTCGAAAACATCAAAACTGCCAAAAATAGTACAAAAAAGATACGCAATAAAAACACTTTTTTGATCAGAATGATCAGATTAAGAGATAGAGATTTGGTGTCTTGGACAAAGTTGTTTGAAATGGCTAGTACTACAATACTGTTGAAGAAAGTATACCTCTATCTCATCTAGAAGCGAAGATAGTTTTTGAAAATATTAGAAATTGTTGGACCACCCTAATATCGTATTGACCAAAAGATGTAGAATTTCATTTTTAACAAATGCTTCTTAGACACCGAAGCTCGAAAATGCATCCCTGAAGCGGAAATAAATTATTCCTGCTAAATTTGCGTTTCCGTCCACTGTGCCATTATAGTAAACATTTAATTTCTAGTAAAAAAAAATTAATGGTTCTCTTTGTCAGCAAAGCAGAGATGTTACGGACAAGGTGAAGAAAAAAAATCTTTTTTTTTTGCTGACGAACCTTTCTTGTACGGGTACTACTTACAAGAAAAAATCGTCAGCAAAAAAAAATTAAACAAGATTGTTTTGTTCACCCGGTCCCTAACATATCTGCTTTGCTGACAAAGAGACTTAAACTCTAAAAAAATGTAAGACCCGTTCCTGTCACAATAAAAAATGCGTATAGTTGAAATTTAATTTGAATAAAATTTGATAGTGTGAAAACGTCAATGTTGCTTCAACCGATTAAATATCCATTATTGAGTCTGAACCACATGTTAACCTAAATATGTCCGAGTTTGTAACACCTGGTTACGAAACATGTCGAAGGTGAATGGGCTGTGCATGCACTCCTGTGACGATACCATAAACTTAACGGTTTGCAGAAACAAACATTGCGAAATCGATTGATTGGTCGCGATTGGAAACACGCAAGCCTGCTTCCCAACTGTGACGATCAAAATTGTGCCACGCGAAAAAAGAAAACAAAACTAGGGAGTTGTGATATTGCGCTGGGAACAAAAGTGATTGATAGCTTGTTTGTGGGTTTTCTTTCGGTTTGCTTATCTTTATATTGATTCTGTGAATAGTTCAATAATTGCAATAATGGTAAATATATGAATCTGGTAAACTTTTTTGTTTCGTTTTAAACATCAGTTAAACGTTGCAGTTTTTTTTGCTGACACTGTCGCGCTTTATATAGCTTTTTCATTTCTTATAAGTATTTGCCTTGCTGAATCTAGATTAAAATGATCCCAAATCGTTTTATCTATTGAACATCATGCACGTCTAAAAAAGAGTCAAACAACTAAATTAAAATGAATGAACAAATGTATTGATTGCTTGCTAAAAATATCAATAAAATGGAAATTTCTTAACGATAAATCTACCCCCCCTTTCCCTAACGAAAAGTTATTTTTAAAAAAGAATCCCGAAAACTATCTACTCTCGTTTGGATTTTCCTGTTTGCTGCTATTTTTCAACACGGAAAATTAAAGTCTTGTTTTCACGTAATGCAAGTTTGATTTGCTTGTTATGGTTTTTTTTTTTCTTTCAGTTTACCTCTTTCACTTGGTTTCTGTTTCTCACTGACTAATATAGGCTTGGTTTCGTCTGTGGTTATACAGTTACATACAGTATGTAAAAAAAGTATTTACACCCCTTGGGCACTATGCACATTTTGTGATGAAACATGTAAAAAATTTAAAGTTTGACAGGAACCTAGTACTACGTTTTGTTCAGAAACTCATGCCAAACATTTTGCTACAAAAAGCTCATGAAAAGATGATTTCTATAAAAAGTTATATAACAAATACTATTACGAAAATAAAAAAGGTGCAAAAAAAGTTTGTACACCTTTCGAAAAATTAACATAAATAATGTTATTTGTTGACAAATCACCATAAATCCAGTCTCCCAACTCCAAATAGGCATCCTTGACTGATTAAAAGAAGAATTTTTATTGAATATAAAGTTTACTAACTACTTAGTATAAAAGTTTATATAACTCTGGAAATTCTATATAAAACTTATCTAAACCTAATTTTGCAAACTTTTAATTCAACTAAATGTCAATATATTACCATATAATTGCTAAATAAACATTTTGGAGTGGGTATAACACCGTTTTGGGGGTATTTGTATCGATAGAATAGATTTTTCGTTGAAATTTCGTACCAACCCGGAATTACGTCGTAGGAAAATCCGCCGGCATCCGAACCGGTCCACGATTCACAAGTCAACCTATGTGGAATCGGAAAGAGCATAAAATTTCCGATCTTTTGATACCCATACATCTAGGTTTTCTATAAAACCCACGTTTTTAAATACCTAAGCAAAAACGTTGTTATGGTTTCGTTTGAGCAACCTGCCAAAAATGTATGGAATTTCGTAATTTTTGTTCTCGTGGATCAAACTTACTTTTTGCCCAGGTATTCAAAAACGTAGGTTTTAAAGAAAACCTAGATGTTTGGGTATCAAAAGATCGGAAATTTTATGCCTTTTCCGATTCCACATAGGTTGACTTGTGAATCGTGGACCGGTTCGGATGCAGGCGGATTTTCCTACGACGTAATTCCGGGTTGGTACGAAATTCCAACGAAAAATCTATTCTATCGATACAAATACCCCCAAAACGGTGTTATACCCACTCCAAAATGTTTATTTAGCAATTAATGGTAATATATTGACATTTAGTTGAATTAAAAGTTTGCAAAATTAAGTTTAGATAAGTTTTATATAGAATTTCCAGAGTTATATAAACTTTTATACTAAGTAGTTAGTAAACTTTATATTCAATCAAATTCTTTTTTAATCAGTCAAGGATGCCTATTTGGAGTTGAGACTGGATTTATGGTGGTTTGTCAACAAATAACATTATTTATGTTAATTTTTCGAAAGGTGTACATACTTTTGCACCTTTTTATTTTCGTAATAGTATTTGTTATATAACTTTATGAAATCATCTTTTCATGAGCTTTGTAAAATGTTTGGCATGAGTTTCTGAACAAAACGTAGTACTAGGTTCCTGTCAAACTTTAAATTTTTTACATGTTTCATCACAAAATGTGCATAGTGCCCAAGGGGTGTAAATACTTTTTTTACATACTGTATATGTATACTAACTAATTGTTTTACAGTACATTTATATACTCCTTTTTTTCTTCTAATCAACTAAATTTAATATCACAAGAAATGACTATTACCATACTAGCTAACAGCTATCTGACCAAGAAACTTCCTCGTTGGTTATAGAAGGGTTGTGTGTGTTGTGTTTAGTGTAATTCACTTCTTTCTTTTTCCGGCTTGTTACTCATTACAGTCAGACGACCCACCACATCTAACGTGTTGGAAAGTTGCGAAAGGAATGTGGAATAAAATTTGTATTTTTTTTTTTGTTTACGTGATAGGTACGTTTAGAAACAATTTGTGGGTGAGTGTGAAAAGTAGAGGAAAATTTTACGAACGATTGTTTTTTTTTTCTCTCTCTGACTGATGGTGATCGCTTCTCGAGTGTGGTTTGAATGGTTTCGTAGGGGTGGTAAAGTTAAGTGCTTGAAAAGGTATATGTAAGACTGGACGAAAGTGGTAGACTTTGTGAATCGATAGGTGCAAAAGGATTTCCCAGCGTGTGTGCGATGCATTTACACCAATGAATGCATGTGGCGCGCAACTGGTAAACTGAACTATGTGTTAACGTATATTTAAGAAAACACCGATTGATTTACGATTGCTTTAACACGAATGGTGCATTTGAACGAAATTTTGCATATTTACACTGAAATGGCACGTGTGCTTTCCAACTGACCTGCGGCGATTACACGTGGAAAATGTTTTGGAAATTCAACATCGCAACCAACTTGATTTTCAATAAATTTGTTTCGAATATTTTTTTAACTTTTAATTTTTAAAGGGTTGGAATGGATGGAAATAAACATTGCTTTGCATGTTTCTATTGTGAAGTTGACTCAGGAACACGAATTTGATATAATTATTATCAGAAAATTGAATCTAAGGGGACCGCGAGCAAAAATTTACACCTAAAAAATTCACTGAAAGAAAATGTGTCTATTTTCAGTGTTAAACTGCCTACCAAAAACAATATCAGTCTCAGATAGTAGTCCCAGATGTCCCCTCCAATCTTCAGGTCGAATCGAGTTGATATCTGGATAGAACACTTTTTTATTTGAGTTTGAAAGTTGTGCTATTTTTTCACCCGGGCAGACGGTAATAACAAAAATAATGCCAATTCAATAACAAATACTGTTAAAATAACAGAAAGTGTTATGGAATCTTCTTGAAAAATTCATTTTTGCATAAATGTTTAATAACAGTTTATGATATCATAACAAAATTTGGTATTTTTTTTTTTTTTTGTTGGGTTGAGACCACTGCGACCATGACTTTGATCTATTGCGGTATACCCATTTTATTATCGCAGTCTTCAGGATGACACGTTACCATTTAGGGTGACTGTCATTGGCTGACGTTGCGGTATGCCCCATTCAGGTATAATTTCTAAAATGAAATCAACTACCTTACTGGGGTTTTCTTGCCAGATCTCTTTAGGGCTTAAAATAGGCCTGTTAAGAATCTGCCTTCGCCTTGCAGATAGTGCGCTGCAGTTGCATATTAGATGTTTTGATGTTTCGGTTTCACAGTCACAGAACCGACAGATATCTATTTGACAAAGACCTAGCTTTTTCAAATGATATCTAGACGGACAGTGTCCTGTTATAAGCCCGATATAGATATTTAGATATTTCTTGTTCAGATTGAGTATTTTTTTTTGATTTTTGAGTAGAGGGAGTGATGAACTCCCTAGATTGTCTCAGTAATTGTGTTTTCGTCCAGTTTGACTGAATCGTCTTTTCCTCATGTTTTACAAACTCCATTTTCAATACGCTTTTTGAGACCCCGCAGAAGGGTTCTGGGCCAATGAAGTGCCCTTCTGACCCATTTCTAGCAAGAAGGTCGGCTTTTTCGTTTCCATCTATACCCCGGTGGCCCGGAACCCAGTACAGATGTACTTGATTTTTAGATGCTAATTGTTTTAAAAGTTTCCTGCATTCCCATACTAGCTTAGACTGGCATGTTGGTGATTTTAGAGCATTTAACGCAGCTTGACTGTCTGAGAAAATACAAATTTTTGCAAGTCTGTAATTCCTTCTAAGACAAATGGATGCACATTCTAAGATAGCATAAATTTCTGCCAAAAATACTGTTGTGTACTGTTTGGTATTGGTCTGATATTGGTTGAAAGCCAAAACAACATTGGAATAACATTTTTTGTTATGGAAGAATACCTCCAACTGTTATTGGGATGATCGGATTAGTTGTTAAAATAACAAAAAATAATAAAGATTTGTTCAAAAAATAATTTAAAATGTTATTAGTCTGTAACAATCCAATAAAAAAAATAATAACATTGAATAAAAAATCTTGTTATAAATAACATAAATTGTTATTGGCCTAGTATTTTCAAACATCAAAAATTGTTACTCCCGTTATTTCCGTCTACTCGGGTAACCCTTTAGATTTAACCAATTGGGATGCTTCACCTCGTATTTTGTTGCATTTTTCAAGCCCTTTCTGATGCATTTTGAATTTCAAAATTTAATTGAGTTTTGCCTAAGCTACAGCCTTTTCAAGATGTTTAACGTTTTTAACCTTCAAACGTTGTGTCCCGATTTGCCCAACTTCTCATTGACCTAGAGTGCTCATATTTTGGCCGGATACTAGTTCTATAAGTAGAAACATTCCCTGAAAATTTCGGACAGATTGGTGATTTCCAAACTACGTCTCATGCAAAGGGGTATGCCCTATTCGTGGACCCGCTCTCAAATTATCTAATGAGTATGATCAATATATTTCAAAACATAAGCTTGAAGGTCTCGGGACCAAAGCACCATTTTAATTTTTAAAACGTTTAGGTTTTTTAATCTATTAACATTAACTATTTTTCCTACAAAGAAAAACTAATCATCATTTATTTGCGTCCATTAGACTTTTAAAAAAATTACTCAGTTTTGAATAAGATTTTTCAGTGAAAAGTTTGTTTTCCCGCTTTAGTTTGTTAAACTCAAAAACCAGAACAGTAAAATTTTCTATACAAGTGCTGAAAAGTTGAACTCAAATGAGTGGCTCAATGAACTTTTCAGCACTGTTTTTGTGGTGATTGTAAGTAGCCCATTTCATCACTATAAAATGACAGGAAATGTAAGTATTTTCAAAACGGAATTGCAAAAACATATCTCAAAAGTATCATGAATCTGTTGAATTCCGAAAACATTTTCCATGTGCAAAGAACTATTTTTATTTGCGTTCCAGTTATTGTCCGCAGAACCTTTTACAGTTCAATTGGATTGTATCCAAGTTTCCTAGAGCACAATTTCTTACAGTAATCAGTTGAAATTAAAAGAAATAATTCGCATCGCTCAACGGACGCTTTCCTCAGACTGCTTACTCATACAGGCTAACAACACGGTGGGTGAATTTGCTCACAATATGCTCTCGCGGTCGGTGCCCTGAACCTTTGCTTCACTTCCAAACAATGTTGAGGGGAGATACAAACAAAAAAAAGTAAACAAATCAAGATCACAAGGCCAATTGCGTTCACCTACGCTCGATGTTGGAAGAAAAGCTCCAGCTGAAAGCAGCACACATACACGCACATGCACACTTACACACTCACATGATATGCGCGACGAACGAATGACTCAATAGGTCGTCAAAAAACGCCAATCATCCACCGCGGCCGGCAGCACTAGAACGGATTCTCGCCGCAGCACTGTATGCAGTCCATACAGTTGTGCTATCTTTTGCCGTCGGTCCCGTTGAGCTGCGCGTCGCTCAGCGCCGTCAGCTGATTCTGCAGCGAGCGGATCGTGTCCATCAGGGTGCGCTTTTCGTCCTTGAGCGTGCTCACGTCGTCCTGGGCCAGGTTCAGCTTCGTGCGCAGTACCTCGTTCTCCTGGCGGACCTTTTGTCTGCGAGAAAAAAAAAAACACACACAAGTGACTCAACATGTTGACAAAAAGTGTTCCCAAGCTACTTACACCGTCATTTCGGACAGCTTCTCGCTGCTGGTCAGTTGCTTGCGCAGCTGGTTGTTGTCCAGCTTGAGCTGCTGCATGACGAGCTGCAGCGACAGCACCTCCCGATTGCGGTCCTTGCTCGTGTCCACGACGTTGTCCGGAGTCTTGCCGCTAGCCTCTCCCGTTTTATCCAGCGGCTGCAGGTAGAACACCCCTGCGTCATCCCGCGTCACATACATCCGCCCGATGGCCAAATTCATCGGCAGCGTGCCGGGCGAGGTTATGTTCACCGGCGGCCTATCCTCGATCAGGTTCACCTTGACGTTCTCCAGCAGCACCTCCATTGGAATCGGGGTCGGGATAACCTCGTCCTCGGCCAGGTCACCCAGCCCCACCACCGTACTCATCGACATCTGCAGGTTGATGTTCTTGACCTCGACGTTCAGGCGCCGCTTGAACCAACTGCCAAGCGAGATCAAAATTACTCTCAAGTTCAACAAACAAAAGGCTCACCAACAATTTACCTCTGGATGGACTTTTTGTCGGTGATGCTGAGCGAGTCAGCCGGCAACGTGAGCTGCTCCTCTAATCTAATCGCAACACAAGGCGGTGCTTCCGGATTATGCGGTGCAATGTTCCATGCTCTACATCTAGCTCCAAACTTGGTCTTTGCGATGGGGAAGGTGGAGGATGTCGAGTGGTTTTGGTCGATTGTTTGTTGGTTTTTAAATCAATTGCAAATTAAATTGTGTAATTTACGTGTTTGTGTGTGTGTCGTTTGCGATTTGTTAGAATTGTTCCCCGGATGTCATACAGACGGAGCCAAGCCAAGTCAGTCGCGGCCAAAGTTCACAACAGAATGACCGAAACCAAAACGAGAAACGAGAGAACAATAAGAACCAAAAGTTAGTTACCCTTACATAAAGTTGGTTACGAGTTACTGAGAAACGACTTAGCATAGATAGTTGTTGTTTCATTTAGGTTTTATCCGCATAGATAGAGAGAATCAGACTAATATTTTGTGAGTGAACAAAAGTATGTAGGAGATACTTATAAAATATAAAAAAGCACTAAAAATCGAATCATTTTTTAAATTATAAACTATCGACTTTTTCATCTAATCGGGTTTATTTTCTGAAACCCTTCTATTCTATTGAAAAACATAGAGATTCATTCTAATATCCACATTTAGAGGGAGTAAAACACGTAGAGTTCATAAATCAAACTATCAATCACATGCATTCAACGACTCCGTTATCTTACGGAAAATGTACTCATTTCAAGCTTTTAAGCAAAGGCGTACAGTCATCCCACATATTCGGAACACTTTTGTGCTTATTTGTCAATAGGATGCAAAATGCAACTTTTCTGTCGTTCCTGCTATTTTTAGGACCTTCATTTGGACATTCTCTCGCTATTTCACTAGTAAAAATAGTACGTTTTGAACAAAAAACCTCATTTGAAGACTATTTTATCCAGAGCAGCAAAAAACTGCCTCCAAATTGCTTGTTCCATAATTGTGGGATGTTGTTGTGCCTCCCACAATTGTGGAACACCTGAATTTAACTGATATTTTCACAAAAAAGTTATCAGCCATGTTTAAAACATCACTCAGCTTGAGTTTTATTAGTTTCAGAGTGTGAAGTAATTTTTGTAAAAAATATGTACTCCTGGAGAGAAAAAAAAGTTTGTTTACATCGTAAGAATGGAGTGTTACGAATTTGTGGATTTCAAGGGTCAATGTTTTTCTTTAAAAACTTGATCAAAATCAAAATCAAATTATTCGCTCTACAGCATTGCCTTGGCGTTCTCGATTGCGAGATTCCTACTCGAAACTTGGTGTCCGAAGGCTTGATTGTTGAGGCAATTGCTAACCTCTTTTTACACCTAAGCTTCCATCCACCCCGGGATTCGAACTGACGACCTTCGGATTGTTAGTCCAACTGCCTACAAGCGACTCCACCGAGGCAGGACCCAGGGAGACGACTCCTACACCTGGACTGAGCTAACGACCTAACCTCTAGGTTAGACCGGGGCCAACATTTACTTCCCTGTCCGACGGAAGGCGTGATCAGACAAATCTCGTCTCAAAATTTGCCACCGGGACCTTCTGGGATCAAACCCAGGCCGACTTGGTGAGAGCAACCACCCTACACCCTACACCACGGTCCCGGACACTTGATATAGAACGTAAAAATGTACAGCCGGTCTATACATCAATCGGAAGATCGCAAGAAAAGCTTTCACATGAACGAAAAAGCAAATCATTATGTTCAATTATCGATTTTCTATGATTTGTTGAACATTGGCAGTTCTGTAAACTGTTCCGATTTTGAGGGATGACTGTACTATTAAAGTCAGTTTTCTGCCGTTTTTCACTATCGAAACGATATAAAAACCACTTTTGTTTTAAAATCTTCGATTGACTTCTTCGACAAAACTAAGTTTGTCGATTTATAATTGAATTTATGTTCTTTTTGACAAAAAATGTTAACCCGATTTTTAAAGGCAATTTCGCATAATATTTTTACAAATTCTTTTCTAAAAAATATGTTTCATTGAACGACGCCGAAGTGTTGCTAGGGCCGAAGATTTGTACAAAGCTCCAGAAAACTCCAAACATCAATACCGAATTTATTTCAAAATTAAAAATGAAGATAATTCATTTATTGACATTTCAAAATGGCGTTTTTTCATCGTTTTTTTTTACTTTCGTTTAAATGGTTCGATTTTTGTTCCCTTGGGAGATAAATGTTTGTTTTGGGCGCTGCAAATATCTAGGAGACACCATCCACTACGACGCAGGCCTGATAATTTAAATAAAATTCATAACCACACTATCTGAAATCATAAAAATAGTTTTTAAAACTTCACGTTTGAAGATAGAGCTTTGCAGCAAAGCGCTATCTCGTCATCCCTAGGACATCTTACCTAAAATATTGAATATTTCGCCCTTTTGAAATGTAAGTCTTGATTCAAACAATTTCACATTGAAAATTGTATCATTAGATGCTGAGGTATTAACATTAGAAAATTCTGGAGCAACATTTGAAAAGGGCGCATAAGCATTTTGACAGCTGCAACAATTTTGCAATTTCTCAGGCAATAGGCAACTATTTTACAAAACCAAATACCTATGTTCAACGGTAGCTGGGGAGCCCAGCTATTGTTTCCCACTTTGAATTTTGGGATGAAGTTACTTGAAGCTTGAGAAATTGCAAAATAGTTCAACCTGTCAAAATGCTTATCCGCCCTTTTCTCGTGTTGCTCCAGAAATGGAGGATGTTTAGGTGAGGCTTAGAAAACATCCATTTTCCTGTTTGTTTTTCTTTTATCCGCTGTATCTTAGCAACCACGAAATTCAAGAATTTTTTCTGATTTTTCTAACAAAATGTTTTCGAAAATTACTTGTGGGCATTATTATATGATAAATCTAACTTCAAGTGACCATATTTAAAAATTGTTGACTGTCGGCCACCATTGCTAGTACCAACCACTAGTGTCTTCCTTTTATCTACAAGGACATCGCCGCCCTGGGCTCCTAAGTGTATGAAAATATGGCACGGAGCGACGGCGCCGAATACCCATATTTACACAAAGAATTTTAGTGCGCCCGTCGCGGGATTCGAACCGGCGACCTCTGTAATTTCTGCGACCGAAAACATTGTTCCACCTTTTTTAAAAAGATTGCCTCCGCGAAATTTTCGGAGATTTTTTATTACACTCGAAAAAAAAAGTTGGAACGATGTTTTTGATTGCAAAAATTACAGATCTGATCAAATTAAGTTCTGCAAAGTTCTAGAATCATCTAGACATCCTAACAAAACATTGGAAAGAAGAATCATCTTGATTGGTTGAGTTAGGCCCAAGAACCAGCGAGTTGAAGTTACCGTTCCAACTTTGTTGGAGCCTTGGGCGTTGGAATGTTAAAGGGGTTTAGTTACACAAAGTTTGAGCCAAATCATTCTATACAAAAAATACTAGAATTATCAAACAACGCAATTTTGTACGGATTCTTAAAACATCGATGTTTTTATTTCACTTTTTTTTCAAATACTCAAATTTTCATGATTGGGATTTCATATTTATACTTAGTTTTTGGTGTAAAATACAAAAATATTCACAAAATAGGCCTCGTAGCGCGGTGGTTAGCGGCTTCGGCTGCCGATGCCTAAGTTGCTATGGGGCGCGGGTTCGATTCCCACCTTATCCTCCTGGCCTTCTATCGGATGGGGAAGTAAAACGTCGGTCCATTTGCGTAAAAGAGGTTTTGGGTGACTCACCACACATAACCTTCGGACGCCTAGAAATGAGCAGAAACTTGCAACAGAGCCCACAAAAAACCCGGGGGTCGTTAAAGTGGATTGCTTTGCTTTTTTTGCTTTTCTTAAATACAGTTCCAGACTCGATTTTACAAAGGCCATGAACAAATATCACTTCATTATCTTATTTATGATTGTCGGACTAAAGTTTTACCCCTGAACTACTGTAAAGGAATTTATAATATTTAGATTCAATATGGCGGTTTTTTTTTATGGCGGTCAAAATGGCAGTGATGAAATTTTTGAATGCAATAGCCAATCAACTATTAGGATCTGACTAAAATGGTCGCAGGTCTCGATTTTTTTTTTTAAGTATGAAATTTCAAAAAATACGATTTTTTTACAAAGAGCTTTCTCCAAAGGACTCTATGCTTGTTTGAGCACCTTTTTTTTGTTCATGATTCGATTAACCGAAGTCGCATACAAACCATCGGTTAACCAAAACTTCTGATGATCGAATCTGAACTGTATAGGACTCAAATTGGGTCCCAAAACTAGGCTTAAATGTGTGATATTATTGTTCATACCGGTCAAGCCTAATTTCTGAGTACAATGGCCCTTTGTACGACCGCAAACGATTTAAAAATCCACATAGGGCTTTAGAACCCTATTTTCTTAATTTATAATATCAAACGACGCGATTTGACACAAAATACAATATTTAAAAAATATATACTTAACTTTTTAATAGGGTCCTAAAGCCCTATGTAAATTTTGATGTACAACGATTCAAAACACGCTTAAAACCCATTTCTGATCACTTTTTTTATTTTAATGCTAAAAAAAGTTGACGAGACAACTTTTTTTTATGAAAAGAGCTGTCAAGTAGGACCTTTTCTGTTAAAAAGGACCGCGAGGTTAATTTTTCAAAATTGATTCAAAAAATCATTTTAAACTCTTTGTTGTCGTAAAAATGATCATTGTACTCAGAAAAATAAGCTTTATCGCAGTAAACAATAATATCAGCAATCTAAGCTTAATTTTAGGACCCAATTGGCAACTTCAATGATTTTAATGTAAAATAATCTGTTTTCACATATCATCGTATTCTAAGACAATCATAAATGTTAATGAAGGAGCTATTACATTATCATCGTATTCTAAGAAAAATCATAAATGTTAATGTTGTGGCGACTGGAATTGCGGCCCCTTTCTGGGTCTACGCCGCTGGACTCGCACTTGGCAGCATTGAGCTTCTACCTTGCGACTGTCAACACAGCGCGTCAAGGGAAATGAGAGTTGTCATTGTTGTTGTAAATAAATGTTATTCTTGTTTTTTTTCCTCATGTGTTTTTTTATTCGTTGGACGAAACCGTCTTGTTTGTCCTTTTAATTTGTTAATTGTTTATTATTACACCCCCACGACCTGCAACTCGACCACCCTGCGGGTGTCGTCCGGAGGGTTGTAAATGTTAATGAAGGAGCTATTACATTATGGCAAACAAGCAAACAAAAACTCGCAAACAACGCAAAATGTCAAAATGTGCGAGTTTGTTTGTTTGTTTGTCGTAGCGTAATACCCCCTTGAGTATTAAGAGCCGCAATATGTTGTATAAAATTTCACTTGTTTAGAATTTCAAGTGTAAAATATTGAAATTATCATGAATTAAATTTTCTATTGATTCTCAAAACATTTGAGTTTTTATTTGCAAAAATACTCCAAATTTCATAAATGGCAACGAAATTGTTTCGCTTGGGTCGATATAATAATAATAATGGATTTTACCTATTGTTTTTTTTTTTTTTTTTTATAAGTCTGGTACAAATATTTTTAAAAGTTTTTGTCACCCCCCCCCCCCCCCCCTTCAAAATTGGCCCGAAAAATCAGGGGGCAGAAAAAATATTTTTACAATAAACTTAAAAATTTCAATGAAAATTCAAGTGCAACCAGCTGAAATCAAATTAAAATACATTCTTCTGCGTTTAAAATCATTTTTAGCATGTTTGGGTTTATTAAAAAATCACAAGATTTTTTGAAAATTTTCGATACAAAATCTTTTTTTTCGATACAATTTTTGTTTTTGTCAGATCTTAGATTTTTTGAAAACTAATGATTGTAAAACAACTGAACTAGTGTAAAATGCATTTTAAAACACTTTTTTCATTTAAATGTGAAGACTATGGCTTGTTATTTAAATTTTTATATTTTTTTATTTTTTTGCCCCCCCCCCCCTTGACCTCGGCCAGGGCCGAGGGACAAAAACTTTTTTAAATATTTGCATCGGCCTAAAAAGAACATTTCGATAGTAGATAAATATGTAAAACAAAAATAAATTCTGTAAAAGTGACGAAAGAACAAAAAGTGCTCAAAGATATTATTTCAATGCAGTGCAATAGTTTCATTAGGGTGACACAGAATTGAATCAAGCAAAACTGTCAATGCAGTCAAAACTTGTGGAAAAAGTATCGGGGTGAAAGTGTGCGCAAAACGTGTGTCAGAGCCGTGAAGAAAACGTGTCGTTGAATGTGAGTAAAGTGGGTGTTTGCTGGAGGGAGGGTTGCTTGCTTGTGTTGTTTGCACATTGAAACTGTGTGGTGTGGTCGGTGGAAAATTCACTATCATAACCAATTATAGAAAGCGGAAACGGACACACCGAAACAGAAACATCAAAAGTTACATCGCAAGGGGGAAGAAAGGGGGGGGAAGTATTTGGGGGTCGCGAATCTCTCAACGGTGAACATTCAGGGAAAGTTTGTATGTACAGATATATTTGAGAATTATACATTCATATTTCACCGGAGCAGAAAAACCGGGCAACAATTTACGGAAAATGCAGAAATTATGAAGATTCTTTTGTTGCTTTAACTTGCTTTTTGACAAAATAATAAACTATTCTCTCTGTTCTCTCTCAGTGACGAATAAACTTAACAACTAAAGATTACGCTCTATAAGTAGGTAACAAGTGAAACTCATAAATACCTTCGATTTATGCTGGCCGTTCTGTGAATGTGTGTTTGTTTGTTGTTGTTTTTTTTTATTTATTTCGTTTCGATTAAGATTGTTTTAGTTGCGCGCACAGACGATACCACACGCGCACACACACACGCACAGAGAATTTGTGATTTTTTGTTCGATTGGGGCCATTTTCGATTAGTTTTTTTTTTCGGTTGTTGACGACATCGATTGATAAATAGACACGACACGCACACATACAGAGACGTTCAGTTTCATTCAAATTTGGTTTTAGCGGGTTTGGTAGATTTTTTTGTTGTGGGTCGTTTCGTTTCGTTGGCCATCGAGAGAGTGTGTCGCGCGTTGCATAATGTTGGGCGTCGAGTTTGGGGTTCGGTGACCGTGATGTGATTTTTTTGTTTGATTTTAGGTAGTTTTGTTTATTGAGTATTTGGTTTTAAGTAGAAGATAGAGAAAGCATGCAAAAAAAGAATAAAATATGATTGCAACACATTAACACTTTGATATATATGAAAGATATTTTTTTTGGTTTTGGTTATTGCTTATGTCTATCTTGTATACGGTGATGGGAATAAAAGTATAGAAAGAGTTTTATATAATAGAGATTGCGAGTTTTAACTTCTATCGAGATTGAAATAAGATTTCATATGAGCGTGATTCATGCCTGATTAGTAGAAAAAAGTGCAATTCGTCAATTTTCTCTACATACGAAATCTTAACGCTACGAGATTATATGGTTATCGTGATTTGATTTTGAATAATAATAGACGAGTAGAGGTTTGGAAACAATACATGGGGATTATTTACAAGGTCCAACATAAAGTCGAGAGGCATGGTGGCGACTGCAACACGATTTGTTTTTTAAACTTTTGATAAATAAAACAGTAGAAGAACGTCTTTGTCTCATGCAGCACGAAACAAAGACGCTTCCCTACTGTGCGACCAGATTAAATTTCATTTTCAGAAGCGATAAAGCAAATCACATTGAGATCGGTTGGAAAACTCGACAAACGGAAACGGAAATTAGTTGAAACCCAAAAAGAAAACAGAAATCAAACCAAGGAAAGCAATTTTTGTTCAATAGGAAAACAAAAAATCAAGAAAGAAAAACAAAATCGAAGAAGTTAAAACAGAATCATGATCGCGCACTTTGCTGATGATTTTTTGTGTGGTGAAAGGAATCGGAAGTTTACGAACCTGGAACTCGTCCCACGGAATGGCCCCACACTCGTCGCAGCTGATCGCGGACACCTGCAACCGTAGCGACGAATCGTTGCCGACGTTTTGCCGTATCACTTCCACCGTTGTAAGCCTAAAATGAGGAATGGAGACTAACAACAACCGTACAAGTTCATCCTGATGATTATTGCACTCGATCGTAATTTCTCGATCCACGATCGAGCATACGGAAATTCTGAAGATTTACAAATTGTAAAAAGCTTCATTATTGTTGTAGCTGTTGCTAAGCTACAGTGAAAGACAGTTTGTTACTGAGAAAACTGTTTATTCCGTCCGGCGTGTTGGGTGGTCGGGAACGAACTGTGCTGGGAATGCTGGTAGTTAGCTTGGCCTACTACATCTCCCCCTTTAGGAGATTCGGCGGACGGCCAATCTTCCTGCTACTGAACTGCTTCATCGGTGGACCAGTTTCCGGTTGTAGCCGTTTCCGATCGTCTAGCGGCGGCTAAGCTAGGTGTGGTCCGCGATCGACGTATGACGGCTCGAGATGATTCTTCAACCAGGCGATGTTTGTGGGATGATCTGTAATCGCTTTTCCTCCTTCGGCGAGATTTTTGAGACCTCTTGCAGCCGTTGGAGAGATGCGATGCTTGATCTTCGTAGAGAGCTTCCGGAATGTCAGCAGGGCCATCAACCAAGGATGAGGATCCAGATGGCCGGCGTTGGCGTAGGAACTGGTGTCGGCAAGCTTGATGGAGTCGCTCAATGCCGGCGACGGACGATGATCGGGTCCGGGAACACTGTCGGAGGGCTCCGTGCGGGGATCTTCGTAGGTTGGACTTGAGACGGCCAGATCGACGGGTTGATCTGGATCGATGACGGCCTCGTTGTCTTGCGGATTGTGTGTGCGAGCGCTGTGTCCAAACGGTTCCGAGGATGCTTCCAGATTCTTGGCACTCAGAACTGTCTTGCAGCGTCCAAGCGATTCGTGGTGTTGATCCGGATTCATGGCACACAGCGTTGTGTCGGAAGCAGTATCCAGCTGCATCGGTACGGTCGTCCCGTTGAGCGCGATGCGGATGTGCTTCTTCTTCTGCTTCAGGTCCGTCTGCACGACCTGCTTGAGGTTGGCCACACGGTGGCACTTTTCCGTAGCGTGGTTCTCCGGTGCGCTAGACACAGAGATGTGTGCTTCCTCCTGGGGCTCGTTGTTGGCAGGTTCGGAACTTGGCGAAACTTGAAATTTCTCCAACATCAGGTTTTGCTTTACAAGGAGCGCGTCCAGCCTGAGGATAACTTGCCGAAGATCCACGTCAGACATTTTCCTGGGGGGCTTGAGTTGACTTCGAGAAAGTTCCAGGAAAATTTTCTTCTCCTCGTCGCCAAATGTTGTAGCTGTTGCTAAGCTACAGTGAAAGACAGTTTGTTACTGAGAAAACTGTTTATTCCGTCCGGCGTGTTGGGTGGCCGGGAACGAACTGTGCTGGGAATGCTGGTAGTTAGCATGGCCTACTACAATTATTTTAAAAAGGGCTGAAACCCCGATTTTTAAGCATAAAATTGATTAAAAGGGATAAAAATAATATACGCTTGAAAAAAAAATCATAAATAATTTTAAAATATCAGGAAAAAAGCCAATTTTTTTTTTAAGAATGAAAAGAAAACAACAGATAAAAATTCAATTAAATTAAAAAAAAACCGTTTTAAAATTTATAGAATTAATTAAACTAATGAAATTTATAAAATTATCAAATTTATAAAATTTATAAAATTTATAAAACTTATAAAATTTATAAAATTTATAAAATTATTTTCTCGAAAAAAAAAATTTCGTATATAGGGGAGATGGGGGTAAGACGGCCACCCTAAGGGAGAAGTCTTATAAAATTAACACTACAGATTATTTTGATCTCAAATCAGGTACATATTGTTCTACTAATAGTCCATTATAGAAATGACATAAATTAGTTGGTCTAAAAACCAATTTTCAATACTTTTCAGCAATTTTAAAAAAATAATTGAAATCGTATATATATATGAAACACGCGGGGTAAGACGGCCACCCATGTGGGGTAAGACGGTCAGTGCTATAAATTAACTTGATAACTTTGCTAAATCCATCCAAATACCTACATGATTGGTTGAACAGACTTCTCTGAAAATCATGACTATTTTGGTTGAAAAAAACAAGTTTGCAAATGTGAAGAAAAATGTTATTCAACAAATTTTATATTTTGGCTATGTGAATTTCATGTTATTGCGATCACATTTCATGAAAAACTATGAATTTTCACACGAAAATATACCCAATTTAATGCAAATTAACTGGTTTGTGTATTTCAATTAGAATTAGTAAATCAAAATTATGTAAACAATATTGAATTAGCGACTTTTATTAAAAGTTTGAATGGATTTCATACTATTCAATGAATTTTGCTATATCAAAGTAAGGAATATTGACGAACCGGCAGTTAACAGCATTTTGATAAAAAATTGATAGTTTTATCGAAAGTATGTCAAATATGTCTTAAATATGCCTTAACAGTCTAAAATCCTTCAAAAATGCAACCTTTATCAAACCAAATTTACAAATAACGGGTGGCCGTCTTACCCCCTCGTGGAGGTGGCCGTCTTGCCCCCAAATTACTTATTTTATAAAATATTTTTTGCAAATACCTCAACGCATTTTTTTAACTTTTTCGAGGGACATAATCTTGGGAAAACTTTAATTTAACATGAAAAAATATTTAAAGAAAGTATTACATAAAGTTACCTAATTAAAATGCTTAAGTTGTAAATCATCAAAATTACATCCAGTTTCAAGTAGAAAAAATATTTGTTTATTTTGAGCTATTTTTATACTATTTCAAACAATAGGTTTGGCAAAGGTGACTCCATATGCATTATTTAGCATGAGGAACAGTATTGCTTAACATTTTAGTAATATTCATTAGTATACTTAGTAAAACAGTGGGGTGGCCGTCTTACCCCGCCTGGCCGTCTTACCCCCAGCTCCCCTACTAAGAAATTTTGGAAATTTATGATTGCAAAACAACTGGACAGATGCGTAATGAATTCTAAAACACTTTTATTCAATCAAATATTTTTTTTTTACTTTTTTATTTGTGAATTTTGAAATTATTTATGAAATTTAAAATATGTATGAAGTTATGAAATTCATAACATTCATTTATGAAATTTACGATAGTCGAGTCGAGCAATTACGATCGAGTGCAATAATCACCGTGCCTTTTTTAAGCGACCTCACCTAAAAGTAACCATCGAAACCAGATCACGCCGGCGCAGGCTGCTGGCCTCGGACGGTTCGGACGGCGACGACATGTTCGTCAGGTAGGGATCCTCGCAAACCTCGCTCGCCACCTCGATCGGTGCCACCTTCATGCTGCTGTCGTTGGCGAACGGGTTCAGCTTAAACATCACGTCCATACAGTCGGTTGGCTTCTCCGAGTCGCCCAGCATCATCAGGTAGTTCTCCGAGTCCGAGGACAGGTCGGACTGCACCGACAGCGTGTCGCTCACGTCCTCGGAGATGTTCGTCTTGAGCGCCGAATCGATCGAGGTCATAAAGTTGCCGAAGCCCTTCTTGATCGAGCTGAGGCCGGAGTTGATTTCCTTCGAGAAGGAGCTGGAGTCGGGCCCACCGGCGATGGAGGGGCCGGCGTTGCGACCCTTGGACTGGGACTTGGAACCGGCGACGGAAGAGGACGAGGGTGTTTCGACGGACGCCACGCCGGACGTGGACGACGTGGTGGGAACGCTCTGGATTTGCACGTTAAATCTGCGGGGAAGTTGAACGTTGTTACATTTTGATGAAACTTATCAAGAAGTTCCATTCATTACCCATGGGTATTCGGAACCGACATCGGGCCTTGCGCCTCCACAATTCCTTCGGTCGCGATCGGCGACGGGCACTCCGTGCTGCTAAACACGTTCGAATTCCTCGTTTGGTCCATCGAGTTAGGCCATCCGGAACCTGTTGGTGCGTGTGAAAAGCAGCGTGTAAGATGGGGCGGAAAGAAGAAATCTGTGTTGAACTACGCGAGGCTTGACATGCGCCCTTTTCTAGGATGTAACTCTACCATTAGTAAGCAGATCGTCACCTAAGCTAGCGGAATCGGGCAGCACACTTTCGCCGTCGCCGCCGCTCGACTCCTTGCCCGGCGTTTGCGAAGGCATCACGAGGGAAACTTCCACCTGCGGGATAACACAGCCGACGATGATCGATTTTTCGACGTTGGCCTGTCGAAAAAAGACGAATCGAAGATTAGAAAGAACGTCAATCAACGCCAATAAGTAAAGACTCACCGCTTGCAGGATCCGTTTCGAGTCCAGCGACAGGAACGTGGCCAGCTCGGTCAATTCCTCGGCCAGCCGCAGCAGGAACAGATATTGGTAGTGGTCAATTTGAACGCTAACTAAATTGGAAACATGTGCTATGATGTGCAGATCCGCCGTGTTGGTATCGGCGGCGGCGGCGGCGTTGGAACCATCACCATCTGCATTGCTATCTACCGGGACTTGGGGAAAACTGTTGGGACGCGAACTGGCCGTCACTTTCTTCTTGACGTTCTCGCCAATCAACGGTGGATGGCTTCCGGCGGCGGAACTACGTTTAGACGAGTTGTTGTCGCTACTCTCCTGAGGATAATTGCTACTCGATGGGTCTACTTCTAGGGATCGCCTTAGGTTGCTAATCGACAGCACGAGGCTGTCGTTGGATTTGATTGAATTGGAAATATTGCTATGCCGTTTGCTACTTATTTCGCTACTGCTTCCGTGAGCTAGTCGACCTTCGTTAAATTCACTCGGCAACATTTCTTCTTCGGAGCGTCCGTGCACCCACACCGTCACTGGAACCGCATCCACGAACGTAATTGGCCGGCTTTGACCCACCGAACGTGCCCCGTAAAAATCACACCAAACCGGATCCAACTTTAAACACCACACGTCCCGCGGTTCACTCCACATGGCATACCGAGTCAAATTGGCGAACGCCGAGTGCAGCTGCGGAGAGATCGGTGTCACCCCGGTAACGTCCGTGGCCGCAATATGCGACAAAATCCTGTCCGTAACGATACACAAATCGCCCGGCTTCGACGGAAATCCCGATCAAACACCAAGCTGCCCTCCTGCAACGAAGAAATGGCCTGCGCCAAGTCAGCCCGCGACGCACCCATCTCCCTGATATTGGTCATGGCCACGCGCGAAACCTGCACGTGCATCGACTTGGGCCGATCCCGCTGCATTGGCGCCCCAGTCGAAGCCTCAAACACCACCCGCGGCATTATCACCTCGACCTTCACGTCCATGTACATCAAATTTGGCGGCTGTTCAACCCCGCCACTGCCCCCCGCCGTAGACGGCGTGCTGGGACTGCTCAAACTACTCGCGACGTTATTCGTCCGCAGCAAACTCTCGTGCAGGTTCAACGCAAACGAGCTGAACCACAGACAGCTGTCCAGGTCGAAGTTGATCTGCACCGGGTTCACGTGGACAAACGCCTTCGAAGGTGGCACTGCAAAAAAAAAAAAAATCATTATACCAAAATTCACCTAAATCGAGCCCAAAACTCACGTGGAAACACGAAATCCCCCGGGTAGTAGAAGTAGGTGAACTCGGCGTGCAGCGTTGGCATATCCGGTGGCAGCGAGTACCGGTCTCGATCACCTGCGAAGCAAAGTACACACACAAACACACGTTGAGAAATTATAAGATCCGCACAACTCTGCTCACATCCCACCCCACCAACATAGACGAGACGACGAAACACATAATCGAAATCATAACTTTGCTTCCCGTTTCGTGGCATCTAGGAAGACGATACAGGGCAGGGTGGCCACTCAAATTCCATTTTAGATTCCGAAACGAACTTTCTAAGTATTTTCAGTGATTTGATCTAAATTAGACTGTGTAGAACTAGGGTTTTTATCAGGGCTGCGGAGTCGGGTCATATTTCAAACGACTCCGACTCCAACTCCGACTCCGGCTTTCTCAGATTAGCCGACTCCGACTCCGGCTCCGGCTTTTAACAAATGGTTGCCTCCGACTCCAACTCCGACTCCGGTCTACCAACTCTAGCCGACTCCGACTCCAGCTTTCAACAAATGGTTGGCTCCAACTCCACATATTTTTGAATGTTTCAAAAGTTAGTTAACTATTATTAGTTAATTATTTTTAATATATTGATAAATAGGATTATTTAAATACTCTCTAAGCGTCATGTTTTTCTCAAGAAAAATAAGTTAAGTAAAAGTAAAGTAAAGTAAATAAACGGAAAAAAAGTTTCTTGGTTACAAATTTTATACGTTATGGAAACAGAAATCCAAAAATATCTTCAGTTTTAGAGGCATTTTGAGAAGAACAGTTTTGTAAGTAAATTTGGATTTATTTGCTTAACCTCAAATTTGAAAATATTTTTTTCAAAGCTAATAAATTTAAATAATAAATTGTTATTATTGAATGAATAACTAAAAGAAACCTGGCCTTAATGATCTTTTGAACAATAAAATTCAATTTGCTCACTTTCAGGCTGACATTTGTAAGAAGCACAGTGACAGGCACATTGTTTTTTAAATGACAATTTTAATCGAAACATTTTTTGTTTTTTTCTTAAGACGTACATGGACATCACGCCTTGGCTAAAGGAGCTTATTATTGCAAATCAATGTATCTAAACAATTTCATCGTGGAAAGGACGCTTAAGATTTCCTTTTCAAATATCTGTGACATGGAAAATATTTGACCCTGGAAATTTTTAATTTATTTTAATTTTAAAATTTTATATACTTCAAAAAGGAGGCTCACGATACTTCGTGAAACCTCAAACGAAGCTTTATGAATGATCTTGCGCCTCCATCAAAATATATGAAAAAACTTAAAATATAATAAAAAACGTTACTTAATCCACAGGAAGGTGGTTGCTGCCTTCCTCCTAAAAGCCTTGCAACCACACACTACGAAAGCTTTGACTAACGCTTACTTAGTAAAGACACTATACATCTGAGTGCTGCCATCTAGGTATGATAAATTTAATGAACCATTTGAAAGCACTGCAGTGTTTGTGTGCGTGCACTGAGCGTAAAGTTCCGACAGCTATCCGCCGGAGCTTTCAAATTATGTAAATAATGACCCTTTTTAGTATCAACCAAAACAGTTTTCGAACATATCTTTTAAAGTACTGCGCCAAGCCGGATGAAATTTAAAAAGACTTAAAGAACCTGAAGGCAAATCCAAAAACATAGATCCGGACAAAATTGGTCAGCCAGTTCCGAAAAGTGAGTGAGAAAAAATTCTACGTCCATCCACACGCACAGACATTTGTTCAGAATTTGATTCTGAGTCGATATGTATACGTAAAGGTATATCTGGGAGGCTTATTTAAAAAGTTCAATTTTTGAGTGATTTTATAGCCTTGCCTCAGTGAGGTGAGGAAGGCAAAACAAATATCCACAAGTAAAATATTTTCTTGGTCACAAATATTTCATTTTTGCCTTCCTCACCTCACTGAGGCAAGGCTATAAAATCACTCAAAAATTGAACTTTTTAAATAAGCCTCCCAGATATACCTTTACGTATACATATCGACTCAGAATCAAATTCTGAACAAATGTCTGTGCGTGTGGATGGACGTAAATTTTTTCTCACTCACTCGGAACTCATTGACCAATTTTGTCCGGATCATGATTTGCCTTCAGGTTCTTTCTTTTTAAATTTCATCCGGCTGGTAGATATGTTCGAAAAACTGTTTTGTTGATACTAAAGGGTCATTATTTACATAATTTGAAAGCTCCGGCAATACGCTCGCTCAGTGCACACACAAACACTGCAGTGCTTTCAAATGGTTCATTAAATTTATCATACCTAGATGGCAGCACTCAGATGTATAGTGTCTTTACTAAGTAAGCGTTAGTCAAAGCTTTCGTAGTGTGTGGTTGCAAGGCTTTTAGGAGGAAGGCAGCAACCACCTTCCTGTGGATTAAGTAACGTTTTTTAAGGTACAATGACATGTAATGATTATCACCTTCCGTCATATTGGCGTGGGACATACAGTATGAGAAAATTCAAACCAGTTAATAATATATAGATATTGTTTTTTTTTTGTAATATTTGAAAAATAAAAAATAGTTTATTTTTGTACTGAATTCTTGAGATTTGTTCAACGATAATTTGCAACGATATCAAAATAGTTTACCTAATATCTGAAATGTTTACACACGGGCAAAAATAATCTACGGGCTTGCTGCAAAAAATGTTGTAAAATGTGACATTTTCTGTAGCAATCCACTGTTGCAGATTTTGAGATATATTTTTCTTTTGGGTGTGATTATAATGTAATAACACAATTAGAGCTTTTCAATCACAATAAAAGACTTCAAAAACATAATGGCATCTGATAAATCAATTAAAAATATAAAATATTTTTTTAAATTAAGCTGTTCAATAGGAAATACAGAACATTTAAAAATCATATTTTTTGGTGAATTTAAGATGACTCCGGCTCCGACTCCGACTCCAGCTGTTCGAGTTTTGACGACTCCGACTCCGACTCCGACTCCAGGTCCCCAAAAAGACCCGACTCCACCGACTCCACAGCCCTGGTTTTTATCAAAATTTATTTTCCCTAAAAGAGCACTTAGCTAGCAAAATCTAAACTTAGAAACATGTACCCTCCCTGTAAAGGCTGTAAAGGCAAATTAGGCTGTAATTCAACTCCAAGCGAAACTTATTTGAGTATATCGTGGAGATTTTCCCTTATCCCATTAAAAAGGGAAGCATCAACACTACAGTTTTTTTTTTTTTGAAAAGGTCCAATAAACCAAATTTTCAGTTTTTGCTTTTTGTGTGTGTTTTTAATACCCCTGACTCAAGGCGGTTTCGAAAACACCTAAAAAGCAAAAACTGAAAAATTTGGTTTATTGAACCTTTTCAACAAAAAAAATCCAGGTTTGTTTGTCATATAGTCTAATACCTGCTTAACATGCTAAATTTTACGTCAAGTCACAATTCACGTACGTTTCGATTGTAGAAAATCGGATTTTTTCCATGGATTCAAACGCCAAACTGTTGTAAGTGATTGCGATGTTTACTTTTTTTTTAATTTTTTAATATTTATTCAGTTTTTTCCATATAAATTCATTCATTTAAAATGTTATTGAGTGTCCAATTTGAAATGTTTGTTTTACCAAATTTGATTTTCACTTTTAATAAAATTTATTTAAAATTAATTTAATAAACCAAAATCTTCCGAATTTGAAAAAAAAATCACTAGAAATAATTCATCAAAATATCAATTTTACCTGCCACCAAAAGTACAATACAAAATTTCACATTAAGCTCGGATGGAACGCAACACACCATATAAAAACGTTTTTTAACCCACCATTAGGTGGGTGATGCCTTCCTCACATTTATAAAGTAATAATGAAAATAAGTTTATGAAAAAAATATATACCTGATACAGACTTTTCCAGAAAACATGCAGACTCTCATTTGAAGCAATGTGGCAACCGGGCGTTTCGCATATGGCGTGACTCTCGCACGTAAACAATAAGACCCGGCCTTTTGAGGTTAGGCAAAAAATCACCCTTTTTTGTATATACTTGGCATAACTTTTTAAATACTTAACTAAACAGAATAAAATTTAATAGGGTCTTAGGGGACCCCAAAACGAACAGAATAAGGCGGATCCGGCTAAAATCGGTTCAGCCAGTTCTGAGAGAATCGTGTGGAAAAAAATCATGTCTACACACATCCCCACAGACATTTGTTCAGAATTTGATTCTGAGTCGATAGGTAAACGTGAAGGTATATCTAGGAGTCGTATTTAAGAAGTTCATTTTTCGAGTGATTTTATAGCCTTGCCTCAGTGAGGTGAGGAAGGCAAAAACGCAAAGAAACGATCAAAGAAAGGTCACGAAAAGATTTTTCTTTTTTCACGCGGTGCTTGTTCGCAATTCTTATTGATGAAAAAGTCAAAAATCTTGTAATCTTGCATACTTTTTCATAAGGTCCATAGGAAACTCATGGCACATTTGTTGTTTTGAAAAAGTACTCTAGAAATTAAAAGGACGGTTTTTGGTTTTTTTGCTCCAAATTAAATAATCAAAGAAAAAAAACAAAGGATTAAATTTTATGGCAAAAAAATTCCAAAAATTAAAAAAAAATCTGATTCACAAACTCAAAAATTTGACAAGACAGAAATTTAGATAATCAGAAATCAAATTTCAAAATATCAAAGATATGTACTTGAAAAAAACAGCAAATATTTTTAAATCGAGAATAAAAAAAATTAAGTTCCTGATTCAGATTAATAAACTTAAAATAAAATATTATTGTGGAAAAAATAAATCACAAAAAATAAAACAAATCAAACCTTCAAAAATTGAAATAATAAAACAAAAATTATTTAGTAAGGTCGCTGCAAATATTTTTCATTGTTTATGTCGGATTAATTATTTCGAAAAATCAGGGGGCAACATTTAGTTTTTTCAAGAAACATGAAAATGTCAATGGAAATAGAAGTGTAATCAACTGAAAACAATCTAAACGCTTTTTTGCATTGGTTACCATATTTAGCATGGTTGGGCAAGTTTAAAAATATGTTGAACTTTTATGAAATGACAATATATAGCACCACTAAACTTTTTTTTAGGCAAAAATAAAATCATCAATACATACAAAATGATTGCAAAATAACTGGACAGGTGTATACTGCCGCTCGAAGGAAGTCCGTCCCATATGTAATTTCGTCAATTTTGAAGTAATGATGTAGTTCGATTCGAAATCTTGTGACCTACCAGAAAAACCAATAAAATTTAGTACTTTGTTCCAGGAAACCGTAGAAAATTCCCTTTTTCGAAAAATTCTAACACGTAAGCTTATGCGCGGGACAAATTTGAAGTGCATTTTTCTCGGCTTGCTGTTTTTACATATGGGACGGACTAGATTCGAGCGGCAGTATAGTTCATTTTAAAACACTGTTTTCATTCAAGTGTTAAAACCGTGGCCTGTAATTTCATTTTTAAACTTTTTTATCTTTTTGTTTATGATGGCAGCAAAAAAGGCAGCATTTCCGAATTTTAAAAATTAAAAAAGTGAAAATTCAGAAGTTAAGAAATTAAGAATTTAAGAAATTTAAGAAGATAAGATTTTCATAACGTCAAGAATTTAGTAATATTCAGACTTTTGAATTTTGAAATTGAAGTTTTTGAGAGTTAAAGGATTTGATTTTAAAAATTTCACAATTTTTGTTTTTTTTTTTAGATTTTTTTCCCTCATGTATTTTTTTTTATTCTAAAATTTGCAATTTTAAATTTTTGAAATAAAGTTCAGTTTTTTTTCTTTTTTCTTTTATGATTTGTTTTATTTGAGTGCCACCCTGCTCCTTCCCCCACATAATTGCGTAATAAGAGCGCAACATATCAGTGCTGTGGTGAGCGACGGCGATGATGCACGCAATTCAATATGGAAGATAGAAATAAAAGAACAGGAAAAGTTCAAACTATAACAACGGAACAACAGGTGCAAAGTGTGCAGGAAGAAATTATTCCCGTGACAGATGTGATGAATATTCAACGAGCTGTTGCGTTAGATAAAGCCAAGCGTACGTGCAGTGTCGTAAATAATAATTACGAGGACGAGTTTTATGATGGGAATTATTGATGAGCAAGATTGTCCTTAGCCGAATAGTTAGATGGACTCAAATTTGAACATTTTTCATGCATTCTTTTAGAATGGTAATTGAAATGGCTGACCAAACTTATTTTTACAAAACTTGAAAGATGAAGTCGAGAGTTTATACGGACAATTTGTGAAAATCATTCAAGACGGACTACAAATCTGACGAACATGAATTTCGAAATACCTTTTTTCCGTTTGCCTTGTGCTTTTACACGTGAACAGCGAAATTAGAAAATAAACGAAAGCGGTAAATATAAATCAATCCACAAGCCAGACAGAAATCCTTCACCCCACTTACCAGCAATGAACTCCTTTGGCATTTGCTTGTTTCCCGAGGTGGTCACCCGGTACAGCGTAAACTCCTCCACCTTCATAATCACGCAGCTGCACATCAGCTTGGAGAGATTGTCCATGACGTGCTTCTTGATGGGGGAGGCCGCCGCCGAGAGGGAACCGGGCGTGTTTGGCGTGTTCACGGCGGTGTTGGTGGAGGTGCTTTGCGACCCGCTCGCGCTGGCACTGGCGCTGGGCGTCTTCAGGGTTGTGGTCTGCTGCTGACCGAGGTTCGTTGTCCTAGAAGGAGGAAGATCTCAATGTTAAAGGTTGGGAGAATAACGTTCGTGGTTACCTTTCTAAACTGGGATGGCTTGGTGGCCGGTTTGGCTGGGTCAGATTGAGTATCGATTCTCGGAAGGCATTTAAGGATTGCTCGAGCCACAAGGCCGGCGGAACGGTTGCTTCTTTGTATCTGCAGAACAAAAACATCTTCATTAGCTCGCGAAGGTCACCAACCAAAACGCGATCATCTTACTTTGGCCAATGTGAGCGATCGGCCTTCGCCAGATGGTACGGATAGTAGTCGACCTGGAATCCCTGCACGGAAATCTGCAACGCTCCGCCGTCCTTCAGGTTCGGATGGCTTGATCGGCCCACTCCGGCGTCGTCGCACAGATGCAGATCGATCCGCTGGCTGAAGAAGTGGTACGACGTTTCGCGCACGTCGTAGATATTAAAGTACTTTTGAGCAGCTGTCAACTGTTGCAAATCCGGCACCTTCGACGATTGCGCTAACTGGGCCTGGTACTCAGGCAGAGTTTCCAGCTTCCGCTGTGCTTTCACCCGCTGAACCACACTGTTTGAAGCCTTTATCAACCCGGACAGCGAGTCCACAAAGTGAAGAGCTGCCTTCAGCTGCGAATCCGTCAGCACCCACAGCAAATCATCCAAGATCAGCACCAACCTACTCGCCACTATGCTACAATCGGACAACTTCTTCTTAATCGTTATCCTACACCGCGCCTGATTCGTCAGCAATCGCAACGGCGTCAAACTCTGGTCCTGCGTTGAGCTAGCCTCAATCCGCACCGTCTGCCAGGACAACTCCTTGAAAATCAGTATCAGCCCCCGGGCCGGATCTTTCAGCCTCGTAACTCGCAAATCTCCCAGCAGCCACTTTGGTGTGCGTGATTCGACCCGGATGCGGGACATTTGCACCGACGCCGTGAAGGCCGGACTTTTGAGGTTCACGTTGACCGTGTTCACCACGATCGTGATGCCGTCGATCACCTTGTGGATGAAGCTGTACTTGCCCTGGGGTGCCGCCAAACTCGAGAGGCCGGCCCCGGCCGCCGTCGGTGTCCCACTCCGTGCTATTTCACATGTTTCGATCGTAATGTTGACCTCGTCGAGTGTCTGGAACGGGGAATAATTTGGGATTAATAACATTACTAAATGTGGAGACGCAGAGTCATAAGGAACTTGTCGTAAAAAAACATGCGTCTCCATTTTAGTACCCAGTATTCCACAACCGAAAAAGTACCTAGTTTCAATGCTTCTGTGATAATTTTTATCCGAATATTTTCCCAAAAGTTACTTTATTTTTTTTTTCGTATTGAAAATCGGCCCAATAGTTTCAGAAATATTATCAACTGAAAAATTCTCTACGAAATCGGCCTTTTTTTTAATTTTTGTATTTTTTAATCCAACTGAAACTTTTTAGTTGCTTTCGGTATGCCCAAAGAAGCCATTTTGCATCATTAGTTTATCCATATAAATTTGTCAGCTGTCCATACAAAAAAAGGTTTATGAAAATTCAAAATCTGTATCATTTGAAGGAATTTTTTTATCGATTTGGTGTCTTCGGCAAAGATGTAGGTATGGATAAGAACTATACTGAAAAAAAATTATACACGGTATATTTTTTTTTTTTTTTGATGATTTTTAATTTCACTTTTCATCACTAAAACTTGATTTGCATAAAAAACATTTTTTATATGTTTTTGGGGACATCAAATGGCAACTGTTGTTTAAATTCGATTAAATTTAATCAAATGGTTAGTTTGATCGAGTTCCACAATAAGGTTGGGAAAAAGAGCCTGCGGTTTCGCTACCTTTTTCTAAGTAAGTTCAGCATCAACACTTCCCGTGCTCCTAATCCTTATTCCTCTCCCGGTGAATGGTGGAGATGGGAGCGGCCGGCAATGGATGGCTTTCATGGTGCTGCCTGTCCTGTTCTGGTAGAATTGGTTTTAATTCCCTCTAATCAATTTCTAAGCAGCCGGAGCTGGACAATTATCACACATACATGACGAAATCCAGTCTGCAACCCGCTAAGATCACCATCTCCATGCGAATGCGAATCAAATGGCAACTTTTCAGAAATTTCCATAATGGGCAAAAAATCTTTGACCGAATTATGATTTTTTAATCAATACTGACTTTTTCAAAAAATCAAAATATTGGTCGCAAAAATTTTCAACCTAATTTTTCGATGTAAAATCGAATTTGCAATCACAAAGTACTTAAGTGAAATTTTGATAAAGTGAACCGTTTTTAAGTTATAGTAATTTTTAGGTAACTTTTTTGAACATAGTCGCAGTTATTATAATTTTTTAAATTAGTGCCCATGTTGGCACTTTTGAAAAAAATATTTTTGAAATGCTGAGACTTACGAAAACAATATTTTCATTTTTTTAAATCAAGACTAACATTCAAAAGGACGTAATATTGAATATATGGCCCTTTTGAAATGTTAGTCTTGATTCAAAATATTGTTTTCGTAAAGACCGGAAATTTTCACGAATGTTGAAAAAATTGGCGACCAATATTTTAATATTTTGAAAATGTCAATAATGATTCAATAATTCATAACTCGGTCAATAAGTAAAGTAAAAAAAGTATATGTGTTCCATAAAAACAAAAATTACGAAATTCCATACATTTTTGGCAGGTTGCTCAAATGAAACCATAACAACGTTTTTGCCTAGGTATTTAAAAACGTGGGTTTTATAGAAAACCTAGATGCATGGGTATTAAAAGATCGGAAATTTTATGCCCTTTCTGGTGCCACATAGGTTGACTTGTGAATTGTGGACCGGACCGGATGCCGGTGGATTTTCCGACGACGTAATTCCGGGTTGGTACCCAATTCCAACGAAAAATCTATTCTATCGATACAAAGACCCCCAAAACGGTGTTATACCCACTCCAAAATGTTTATTTAGCAATTCTATGGTAATATATTGACATTTAGTTGAATTGAATGTTTGCTAAATTAAGTTTAGATAAGTTTTATATAGAATTTCCATAGTTACATAAACTTTTATACTAAGTGGTTAGTAAACTTTAAATTCAATTCAAATTATTTTTTTAATCAGTCAAGGATGCCTATTTGGAGTTGGGAGACTGGATTTATGGTGATTGTCAACTTTATTTATGTAAATACTAGGTTTTGTAAAATTTTAAATTGTTTACATGTTTCATCACAAAATGTGCATAGTGCCCAAGGGGTGTAAATACTTTTTTTACATACTGTAGCAGATTTTGAAGGGCTTCAAAAGACCATTCGAATGCACCTAAGAGAGTTGGAATTGATGAAGTTTTACTGAAATGCGAGCAATTTTAAGAATTTTTACGTTTTTTGGACTTCAAACTTCAATGCCCGTTTTACCCCTCTTCCCTTTGTCGTAGAGGGCTCATATTTGGCATGAGTTCATCTCATGTATAGACAAACAAACACTGAAAGTTTCATCCAAATCGGAGCAATCGATACGACCTGTTTCACATTGGAGCAACTCTCTACGAAATCGGGAGATTTCGACCATTTATTTTTTGTATTTTTTTATTTGACTCAAACTTTGTGGGGGCCTTCCCTATGACCAAATAAGCTATTTTGTGTCATTGGTTCACCCATACAAGTCTCCATACAATTTTGGCTGCTGTCCATACAAAAATGGTATGTAAATATTCAAACAGCTGTAACTTTTGAGTGAATTTTCTGATCAATTTGGTGTATTCGGCAAAGTTGTAGGTATTGTTGAGGACAATTGAGAAAAAAATATGTACACGGAAAAAAAATTGCAGATTTTTTTATCAACCTTTTTTTCACTAAAACTCAATTTCCCAAAATACGTATTTTTTGATTTTCGAGATTTTTTGATATGTTTTAGGGGACTAAAATCCGCAACTTTTGAGCTATAGAGAAACATGGTCAAAAAATCTGATTTCTGTAAAAAAAATCCAAATTTCATGCAAAAACAAATTTGAAGTTATTTTTTAATGCAAAATTGAATTTGCAATCGAAACCTACTTTACAATTTTTTTGATAAAGGGCTTCGTTTTCAAGATATAGCCACCGAAAGTTTGATTTTAGCAAAATATTTGCAGTTTTTCGATTTTTAAAAATAGTGACCATGAGCGACCATTTCTAAAAATATTTTTTTTGAAAAGTTCAGAAAATTTACTATAAAATTGTCTAAGAGACATTGAAGATTGGACCTCGGGTTGCTGAGATACAGCCGCTTTAAGAAAAAGAAACACGAAAATTGAAGTTTTCTAAGTCTCACCAAAACAACCCACCATTTTCTAATGACGATATCTCAGCAACTAATGGTCCGATTTTCAATGTAAAAATATGAAACATTCGTGAAATTTTCCGATCTTTTCGAAAAAAAATATTTTGAAAAAAAATTAATCAAGACTGACATTTTAAATGGGCGTAATATTCATTGTTTGGCCTCAAGTATGATTTTCCATGTTTAAAAATTCATACTTTCTTGGTCAATACTTTGAATAAAGCGTTAAGTTGCTTTACAAAAGCCTATCTAAAGCATCCATCCATTTTTTTTCACTGGAATTTTAATGCTTTAAAGTTTTTTAGAAATTTTGAAAGTTTTTATTTGAATTAAGCTGCAGAATATAAAAAAATGCTTCTAACATTAAAGCTGCTCATAATACGTATTTCTCGAATCCCCTAATTCGACGTTCCCTCCAATGAAGTGAAGAAACTATCCCACCCTCCCGTCGCATTGCATTGCAATCCAGTTAACGCTCCTCCTTTTCGAGCTGATGAGAGAACCAGCAGAGGTTTAAATTGAGTACACATTGCGCATACATTATGCAGCACATAAAATCTTTTTTCCGCTTGAGGAAATTCTCGCACTCTACTTAGTCAAGAAGCCAAGAAGCCAAACAGCTCGCGAGCAAGAAGCGTGGTTTGCAAAGGGGGTGGTGGTGGTGGCTGAGGGGACAATAAATTCATTCACGTGGTGGCTATTCCCGCCACGGACGAGAACGGCGACGTCGACGCGACAAGGATTAACTGTATAGTTGTTATACGGCCGCGAGTTGGTGCACCACCTTGTGTTTATATATTTATACACCTACTGTAACAACTGAAGCCCGGGTCACATTATCCCGGTGACCCACCTGCACTACTATAGAGTCTACTCACCAGCGTAATGGGGGTGCTTTTCAGCTTGGTCCAGGATATTCGGAACGACACGTGATTGCACCAAGCCGACGTGAGCCGCAGCCACGAGGGCAGCTCGAGCAGATCGGTGAGCACATTCTCGTCCAGCTGCAGGTTCGAGAGTTCGCCCTCGCCGCGGAACGCACTCAGGTTCACCTTGTCCGGCGATAAATTCTTGGTGTACCTGCAGGGGGCGGAAAAAGGGTGGAGCAAAAACGCGTTCTTGAGTCAAAGATATTGTATGGTAATTCTAAATAAATAAATGGGCTGGCGAGGGTGGAAGGTCGTTCGCGGAACCTGCACAAATTTGTTTCGTAGGGGAGTTTGTGATATATTAAAAATAAAGTCAAATCCAAGCAAAAACCTGCCCAAAATATCCCCAACTTCCCCGTTCCCAATATTGGGGTGACAGACATTTCGAGGGCACGTGAGCGACCGACCGGCGGAACGTATTTTCTCCAGTTATAGGCACGATTCTGCAGCACGCGATGCGCGTCGTCGCAAACAGGTGTTTGCGTCACAGCGGCGTATTTGGGTACGAGCAATATGTGTAAAAAGCTATTGTTTGAGGGGAGGACCGTTTGAAGTGAACGCACATTAGGCGGTAAGCATGTGGAGAAAATTGGATGAATAAATGTATTGTCTTCTGAACAGATAAGATAATCGATGTGCATTTATAAAAAATTTCCTTATGAGCAGTTCTCTACGAAATCGGTAATTTTTCTTAAATTTTAATTTTTGTATTTTTTAATCCGACTGAAACTTTTTTGGTGCCTTCGGTATGCCCAAAGAAGCCATTTTGCATCATTATTTTGTCCGTATAATTTTCCATACAAATTTGGCAGCTGGCCATACAAAAATGATGTATGGAAATTCAAAAACCTGTATCTTTTGAAGGATTTTTTTGATCGATTTGATGTCTTCGGCAAAGTTGTAGGTATGGATATGGACAACACTGAAAAAAATTATACAATGTAAAAAAATTTTTGGTGATTTTTTATTTAACTTTTTGTCACTAAAACTTGATTTGCAAAAAAAAAAACAATATTTTTAATTTTTTTTATTTTTTGATATGATTTAGAGGACATTGAATGCAAACTTTTCAGAAATTTTCAGGTTGTGCATAAAATCTTTGACCGAGTTATGAATTTTTTAATCAATACTATTTTTTTTTCAAAAAATCGAAATATTGGTCGCAAAAATTTTTCAACTTCATTTTTCGATGTAAAATCGAATTTGCAATCAATAAGTTCTGTAGTGAAATTTTGATAAAGTGCACCGTTTTCAAGTTAAGGCCATTTTTAGTAAACTTTTTTCAAAATAGTCGCAATTTTTCATTTTTTAAAGTAAGTGCACATTTTCGCCCACCTTTGAAAAATAGTAGTTTATGCAACAAGTTGCAAAAAGAGGATTTTTTCAGCACGAGTCGTACATTTATCCAACGAGGTGCACCGAGTTGGAAAAATACGAAGAGTGCTGAAAAAATCAAGTTTTGCAACGAGTTCCATACAACATTTTTTGCAATTCCAAAAAACACACGCTGAGTGAAATTTTATGTCAAATTTTCATTTTTTTGTCAATAAATCGTTCAAATCAAAAAAATGTTGAAAAGTGTTACTTTTCGAAACAAGTGCTGAACAGTTCAACTTTTCAGCACCCATTTCAGTGCTGAAAAGTAGAACTTTTCAGCATTTATTTTGAAAAGTGTTGCTATTCGATTCTGTTATTTCTGGTACAGAAAAGTAGGCTATTTCGTCGTTCAAGAATGACAGGAAAAGTAAATAGTTTCACGACGGAATTGCAAAAAAATATTTTTTAAAAGCTGAGGAAATTCTCTATATTTTGCTTTTTTTAAATTTTGTTGATACGACCCTCAGTTGCTGAGATATTGCCATGCAAAGGTTTAAAAACATGAAAATTGATGTTTTCCAAGTCTCACCCAAACAACCCAACATTTTTTAATGTCATTATTAGGGTTAGTGAATTTTCACGATTTCACGGACAGCGTGAAATTCGTGAAATTTGAAAATTTCCGTGAAATCCCGTGAAATTTGAAAATTTCCGTGAAATCCCGTGAAATTTGTCAATTTTTTCAAATCAATTCTTTAAAATAATAACATAAACAAAATTACATTCATTGATGACTTTTTATGTAAATTTTATTAGTTTTCAATTGAAAAGTGTGATATTAACCATTTGAAAAATTGTTAGCAAAACCTACATTAACATGAAATTGATAGAACATTTACTAAGAAGTGAATGCAGTGAAAACTTGGTAGATGTTGACAAAAATCAGTCAAAGAAAAAAAAAATCTCGCATTTGTTTTTTATAAATTCTGTATTTTTCAATCGAAACTTGTTAAATTTTATTTTATTGTGTTATTATTTTGATTTTTTTTAGAAATCAATTAGGCCGTTGCAAATATTTTTCAAAGTTTATATCATAAGTTTATATAGGCTTTGAGGATGTTGTTAGGATTCAGTTGTAAAGCCTTAAACTCCTATGTAGGTATTATAAATAGGCCGTAACAACCCTTTGCGGAGGTCCTTTTGGGTTTTAAGTGGGGTTTATCAAGGTTCTGGAGAGTTTGTTACGACTAAGGGGTTTTAATTTTGGTTTTGGCTGATAGGTTTTATAGCGGTTGTGACAGCTTTGATAAAGCCTAAAATGTTACTTGGTTAGTGCATTTTAAAACACTTTTTTCATTGAAATGTTTTAAACATGGCTCGGAAATTCAATTTTTGAACTTTTTTATTTTTTATTAGTTATTATTTATTATTATTTTTTTCAATTTAGTTTTTTTTTATCTTTAAAGTCACCTTTTAAGAACATTTCACCTGTTTAATTTTCACGATATTTGATTATTTGCGTGAATGGCTCCCGTGGAAATTAAAAAAAATGTTTGTTTTCTGTTCGTATTTTTAATAACATTTTGAAAATTTCGTTACAGATTAAATTAGTTTTGCCTATTGATTGGAAATTTATTTTTTGAAAGTGAGATGAAAACTCAAAAAAATATTTTCAGTTGGGCAAAATGTCGCAAAAAACGATATTTTAATTGTTGGATTGTTTTGTTTAATTTGGCTTTGATAAAAAAAATCAATAAAATGTAAAGGATAAAATAGTAGCAAATCAGCGAAAACTGTTTAGCTCTACTAGTCGAACATTAAAAGCAGCTCAATAAATGGCTGTACGTGTAATTTTTTATAAATTACTATAAGTTTTTTAGTGTCCCGTTCAAATAAGGTTATGATATTTTTAAGTTTATTGAAAACAAGCATGAAAAGTAGTTTCTGAGATAATTATTTTAATATTTTTCACGTTTCGCGAAATTTCCGTGAAATTTGGTATTCTAAAATTAAAGTCCCCGTGAAATTTGAAATTTTTGAGCGTGATGTTAAAATATGAAAAATTCGTGATTTTCAAAACAATTAAATCAAGACTAACATTTCAAAAGGGTCAAATATTCAATATTACGCCCTTTTAAAATGTTAGTCTTGGCTTTAAATTTTTGAAGAAATGTTTTTTTGAAAAGATCGGAAAATTTTACGAAAGTTTCATATTTTAACATTGAAAATCGGACCATTGCTAAGATGCTCGACATTAGAAAACGGTGGGTTGTTTGGGTGAGACTTAGAAAACATCAATTTTCAACCATTGCATGGCAATATCTCAGCAACTGAGGGTCGTATCAACAAAATTCAAAAAAGCAAAATATAAAGAATTTTCTCAGCTTTTCAAAAATATTTTTTACGAAAGTGGGCAAACATGTGCACTTATTTTAAAAAAATAAAAAACTGCGACTATTTTCAAAAAAGTAACCTGAAAATGGCCTTAACTTGAAAACGGTGCACTTTATCAAAATTTCACTACAAAACTTATTGATTGCAAATTTGATTTTACATCGAAAAATGAAGTTGAAAAATTTTTGCGACCAATATTTCGTTTTTTTTTTTTTGAAAAAAATAGTATTGATTAAAAAATTCATAACTCGGTCAAAGATTTTATGCACAACCTGAAAATTTCTGAAAAGTTTGCATTTGATGTCCTCTAAAACATATAGAAAAATAAAAAAAAATAAAAATAGTGTTTTTTTGCAAATCAAGTTTTAGTGACAAAAAGTTAAATAAAAAATTATAATTTTTTTTTTTTTTAATTAAATATTGGTAATATTCATTTTTTCACCCTTTTGAAAGGTAAGTCTTGATTAAAAAAAAAGAAAATATTGTTTTCGAAAAGATCGGAAAATTTCATGAATGTTTCATATTTTAATATTGAAAATCGGACCATTAGTTGCTCAAAAATCGACGTTAGAAAATGGTGGGTTGACTTAGACTTAGAAAACATCAATTTTCCTGTTTTAAAATTTTGCATGGAAATATCTCAGCAACTAAAGGTCGTATCAACAAAGTTCATAAACGCAAAATATAGAAAATTTCCTCAGCTTTTCAAAAATATTTTTTTCTTAAGTGGGCAAACATGGGCACTAATTTAAAAAAATAATAACTGCGACTATTTTTAAAAAAGTTTATTAAAAATGGTTATAACTTGAAAACGGTGCAAAATTTTACTAAAGAACTTTTTGATTGCAAATTTGATTTTACAGCGAAAAAAAATTACAGCGAAAGAAAATTTTTGTCACCGATGTTTTGATTTTTTGAAAAAATCAGTATTGATTCAAAATGTCATAACTCGGTCAAAGATTTTTGCACATTCTGGAAATTTCTGAAAAGTTGGCATTTGATATCCCCTAAAACATATCAGAAAATAAAAAAAATAAAAATAGTTTTTTTTTCGCAAATCAAGTTTAAGTGACATAAGTGAAATAAAAAAACACCACAGTTTTTTCCCGAAGACACCAAATCGATCAAAAAATTCCGTCAAGGTACATATTTTTGAATTTTTATAAATCATTTATGAACAGCTGCCAAATTTGTATGGATATGGACAACCAAATGATGCAAAATGGCTTCTTTGGGCGAACCGAAGGCACCAAAAAAGTTTCAGCCGGATTAAAATACAAAAATTAAAATTAGAAGAAAAAGACCGACTGCGAAGAGAATTTCTCAAAAAGTTTGACATTGGCCATTAAAAAATTATTAGATTTGACAGCTCAAGTCAAGTCTCAAGTCTAACCAACACCGACAGGAATATTTAATCCATGGTCGCCAATACGGCGATAGTGGAATATTGAAAATATTCATTTGGAAGAATAACTGGCATTCAACCACTTGAATTTGACTTATTTGGGGTTGTTGAACTCAATGTTGATCTCAAAAATAAGATAATGAAAAATACAAAAAAAAATCTTGCTTCGATTACCCAGTTTTTTTTCGAGACACTTTGGATCATTCGGATAACTCCGGATAATCGAGTTTAGACTGTAGCTGAAATCCAACAAAAACTAACATAGTACATATAACGAGTCAGCACCACGCTGTAGGGTTTGCCACAATGGGCTATTAAATATTCTTAGACAATTTGATTGTTGACTGGTACAATCCAAAATCTTTAAGAACGTAAATGTCCACACTGTGCTTCAAGGCTACGCCCATAAAGTCCCGGGTGGTTTTGTGAGGGAAAGCTCGAGAAAAAGGGAGAGTTTCCATTCAAATTCATTCTTTTTCTCGACCTTGAAATTTTAGGTGTTACAATGTGCGACAAACAATGTGTTTTTGACTAAAAGCTTAATAGTAAAAATGATGAATTTTGAAAATCAAGAATTCCTGATACAAAAAATGACATACAAAATAAAAATTCAAATCGAAAAGGATTTTACTAAAAAAAAATCATGGTACCTTGAAAAAAAAACAGCTGTTCTCACTATTTTCGGATAATCGAGTCTGGACTGTACTTATCTTTTCCTGCATGATTCCATGTGCAATCGAAGCAAAAAATAACTTATTGGAACGTCCAAAACTGCATTACTTATTCACATCCGCAGTGGGATGGACTCAGCTACACACACACACTCACAAAATCACACTGTCTCAAGAGAAATAAGCCGAAAATCGTCTTCCTGTATGCCTCTCAAAATCGAGACACACAAAAAAATATCCTCCCACACATACACACGACGTATTCCACTCACCCCTTTCCCACCCAACGATTTTCCATGGATCATTTTCCTTGGTCCTGGCCGTTGTGTTTTTGGCATGGTTCCAAAATTGACACCACCGACAAAAAGGAGACGAATTTTGGCGAAACAGTGGGCGACGATACGGTTGACAGCGCTCCGCACTAACTTGGCTGGTAGGTATAATCCAAACAACGCGATAATGAAGTTGCCAAAAATGGTCCACAGTTTTGGCCCGGGTTCCTATTTTGGGCTGCGCCATCAGTTTGGCGAATAAAATTTGGCAGAACTAGCAAATCGAGTTACTGAATTTAGATGTTTTTAAATCTCTTTTTTATTTCAATTTCTATAAAGATGTTTTGCAATCCAGAATTGCATTGCCTCACCTTTGTTAGTTTGTCGGGTCTTTTTTTTCTGCTGCTCTCAAAGCCCAAGAGAAAAGATAAGCAAATAAAGCAGGAAAATCAATTAACGTGAGCGAAAAGCAACCTCATGTGACACACTCTGTTTTCCGGCGAAGCTCTGAATGATGAAAGTATACGACCGTTGTTGTTGGTCCGCAAAGACCGGCCGGGGTTTGCCCAGCTTTATTGCTTTCAAACATTTCTACGAAACCTTAGGATCAGGTGATTTTTCTTTTGCTAAGCATAATTAAACTTACTGTTTAAAAAAATCCAGATATTATTTATTTTGCTTTTCAAAATTCTATTTTCTTGGAAAATGCGAAACACTATGTTAATCTTAATTTTGTTCTTAACAGAAAAAAAGGAAAATAATGCATTCTGTTGAAGTGATCATCCATTTGCCAGTAAGAGTGCCCGGATTCATAATGATAATTAAACATAGTTCAGTTTTGACCAACGAAAGCAGAAGCGGGAAAGCAACTCATTTGCCCAGGATAAAGCCTCGTCAGTGGCCGGATATTATTCTCGTGTTGCCACTTCCAGCAGGGTTAACAGCGCAAAGTTTGCTAAAGTCAAGGCAGAGGGTCAGACAATCGGCAATGTTTCCGGTATTTCGTAGCGTAATTGATGACCCAGTTTTACCAAGCTAAATGATGGAAAAAAGATGAAAAGAATAGCTAGTCTTGTAGAATGTTAATTTGATCGTGCTTGAATTACTGATTTACTTCATGAAAAATTTCGGTCATTCTTTTTTTTGTATTTTTTAATCTTACTGGAACTTTTTCCGTGCCTTCGGTATGCCTAAAGAAGCCATTTTGCATCATTAGTTTGTCCATATCATTTTCCATACAAATTTGGCAGCTGTCCATACAAAAATGATTTATGAAAATTCAAAAATCAGTATCTTTTGAAGGATTTTTTTTTTGATCGATTTGGTGTCTTCGGCAAAGTTGTAGGTATGGATAAGGACTACACTGAAAAAAATAATACGCGGTAAAAAAAATGATGAATTTAAATTTAACTTTTTAAACTTGATTTGCAAAAAAACACTATTTTATTTTATTTAGTATCTTATATGTTTCAGGGGACATCAAATACCAACTTTTCAGAAATTTCCAGAATGTGCAGAAAATCTTTGACCGAATTATGAATTTTTTAATCAATACTGACTTATTAAAAAAAATCAAAATATTGGCAGCAATTTTTTTTCAATTTTGCAATCAAAAAGTTTGTTGAAAATAGTCGCAGTTATTCATTTTCAAAAAAGCTCAGTTTTGAAAAGCTGAGAAAATCCTCTATATTTTGATTTTTTTTTTAACTTTGCTGATACGGCCCTTAGTTGCTATTGCCATGCAAAACTTTAAAAACAGGAAAATTGATGTTTTCTTAGTCCCACCCAAACAACCCACCATTCGTGAAATTTTCCAATCCTTTCGAAAATAATATTTTCTTTTTTTAATCAAGACTAACATTTCAAAAGGGCGTAATATTGAATGTTTGGCCTTTTTGAAATGTCATTCTTGATTTAAAAAAAATTAAAATATTGTTTTCGAAAAGATCGCAAAATGTCTAATCAAGTCTTAGTGACAAGAAGTGAAGTTAAAAATCACCAACAAAATTTTACCTTGTATAATTTTTTTTAAGTGTAGTACTCATCCATACCTACAACTATGCCGATCAAAAAATTCCTTCAAAAGATACAGATTTTCGAATTTTCATACATCATTTTTGTATGGCCAGCTGCCAAATTAGTATGGAAAATTATATGGACAAACTAATGATGCTAAATGGCTTCTTTGGGCATACCGAAGGCACCAAAAAAGTTTCAGTCGGATTAAAAAATACAAAAAATTCGAATGACCGAAATCTGAGAGAATTGCTCCTATAATAACGGTAACAAAAAACATAAAAGGTAATTCAGTCATGAAAAATTCCGTCCATGAACAAAAAAATTCGATTGTGTCGACAATTTAAAATTCGTTTAAAGCGCTACCTTGTACATCATCTAGCCACTGCCATCACTAAACGTTATACATTTTGCTCTAATGCATAGATCTTCCGACTGACGAAACATAATTATACCGGGATCGGCATTCCCCGGAGGAATTCTACCCTCGCCTCCTTTGCCCACCCCATCACCGTTCTGGAACCGTTGGCTGATGAAAATTCATTCCGTTATTTCGGTATTCATGTGCTGTCCTCATCTCTCTGTCTCTCTCTCTCCCCCCTTCTCCCACACCTTTGGGGTCAAACATCCGTCGTTCCGACCCGTTTCGTTGCCGTGATGAAAGATGAAACACGTGAACCGATTACAGTATCCGGGGCCTGCTGCTCTACCTGTTTTTGTCCCATGCCATGAATGGTCTATCGCCTCCATCAACATTCTCACGTTCCAGAATTGGCTGGCTGTTGCACCTCGTCGGGACGCACGAGTAGCAGCAGCAGGTGTCTGTGTACCGTTTACTCGGATGGCTAACCAATTCCTGTCCAGTGTGCCGGGGCAGTCGTGTCCAGAAGTTGAGTCATGGCCACGTGCAGACGGCGATCCCCGAACCGATACAGTTTCCCCCCCATCACCATCAGAGAGGGTGTAATAAGTTATTCCATAACCATCGGAATTAATAATAATAATATACATCAGAAATTCAGCAGAGACGACCCCGCTGTTGCTGCCAGGGTCCTGTCGTCAGGTGGAGGTGTCAGTAAAGTCCAGAGCAAATAGGTGGTCCTGGGTGAGTGGCTGGTGAAAGGCTATTGCAATCCGAAGGCTGCCTGGTATGAGCCACCGGAACGTGTTTTCATCTTCTTGGTGCGGATGTGGATGAAATGCACCGTGAGAAACGCGCGGATTGACGCCATCCAAACTATAGGAATAATCGTGACGATATTTAAATTGATGCATCGCAAATGGATTTTCGATTTCTGAGCAGCTATTGCATTCTGCTAATATTCTTCTGTTTTTTTGTGTTTTTTAAAAGAATATTTATAAAGTCATCCCGCATATTCGGAACACCCACAAATTCGGAACACTTTTGAGATAATTTGTCAATAGCATGGCAAATGCGTCTTATCTGTCAAACCTACTATTTTTAGAATCTTCATTTGGATATTCTCTTGCTTTTTAACTAATAAAATTAGACCTTTTCAAACTGAAACTGGTTTTCAAGACTATTTTATCCAGAGCAGCAAAACACCTCAGTTATCAGACCATCAATAAAACATTACTTAGCTTGAGTTTCGTTGGTTTCAGTGTGTGAAGTTATTTTTTTTAATATGTACTCCTGGAAAGAGTCAAAGTTTGTTTACATCCGTAGGAAAAATGTGTTCCGAATTTGTGGATTTCAAGGGTCAATGTTTTTTTTTTAATGATACAAAACGTAAAAAATACCTTCGGTCAATACATGAACTGAAAGATCACAAGAAAAGCTTTCACGTGAAGGTAAAATCACCTCATTAGGTTCAATTATCGATTTTCTATGATATTTTTAACATTGGCCGATCTGTTAACTGTTCCGAATATGAGGTGTGACTGTCCATTCACTTTTTCCAAATCGGACTCAAAGTAGCAGCATTCTCAGGACTCGAAGTCGTCGAAAAAGCTAGAGTAGGAGTCGAAATCGCTAAATTTTAAAACAGCTGGTTCAATCTAAATTTGAATCGATCTAAAATAATTATCAACACAGGATAATGCATTTTAACCAGTTTTCAGTTGATTGCACGTTAATTTACATTGAAATTTTTGAAATAGCTACCCAAAATTGATATTTTGACAGTTTGGCTCAATTCTGAGGGCAGATTCAAATTCAGCAGGCAAATATTTGGAAAAACATACAGTTGAACAATTTTCGAATTTCTTTAACGTGAAGACTTCCATCATTGTCATGATTTTTCGTTCAAAGATATAAATTTTGCGTCGCTTTCAATATTTTGACAAAATTCCTTCTACAAGTTGTTTAGAATAGTGCTCTACACATGCTGATTCCTTTTGGTAACGATTATCCCACGCCTTGTAATGTTATGGAAATCGTCATTAATCAATGATTGCCAACTAGGACATCAATGACTGTGCCACAAAATTATATAAATTTTGAAGCACAATTGATTAAGATCAAAAAATCTTTCAGTGGCTTCAAGAAGGCAACAACCGGCACATGCTGGTTCCTTTTGGTGTAAAAATTCGTTGAATTGAATTTAATAGAGAATATTTTATAGTGATGATCAATTTTCTTCGAAAATGATCAACGGCTTCACCTTAAGGTAGTTTCATACATTTTTTTCTTGAAAATTAGACATTTTCAAACCAAGATATCTGATTTTTGAAGGCTTGCTCAGAGGCTTTCTCTAAATTTGGTCGAAGAAGGCGTAGATTGCGAGATAAAATATTGGTTTCTTCGACAAAATTGCTTGGATTGGCAAAGCCAACATCTTTTTATAAGACAAAAGAATTCCCAAAAATATTTCTGCAAAAAATAGAATTAGAATTAAAAAATCACCCGGCACAACGGCGCAATTTATCGAAAAATCCGACCTGGACCACTGTGCAGTGGAATAAAAAAAAGTAAGCATAAATCAAAATCTTTAATGTTTACGGAACTTTTAATAAAACAATGATTTTTTTTCTTGAAAAAAAAATATTTTTTTAAATTAAAATCTGAAATCTACCTACACACAATTTTGTCTCGTTTTTGATGATAAAGTAATATTGGAATAGAAATAGAAATATACTTTACATAAATTTTTAAAAAATATCCGTTTTTGGAAAAAAACTGCAAAAATTTTGAGTTTGAAAAATAAATAAACAATAAACTTGAAGCTTTCTAAGTGTCACCCAAAAACATTTTATTTCAAATGTCTCAGAATAACCCAGAAAATAATTGATCGATAAAAAAAAATACAAATTCATAAAATTTTGTGATCACAAAAAAAAATTAAAATTTAATTTTAAAAATTGTATTTGAGCAATTCCAGCCCAAAACAGGATTTTTTTAGGTACTTTTTTCTCGACCCTCTCCGATTTCAATGAAACTTTGTAGACATGTTATCCTACACTTATATAAGCCATTTTTGTGTATATGGAGCCAACTTCACTCGATAATGAAATTGAAGAAGGGCGTAAGTGTTTTAAATATTTTTGTATTTCGTAATTTAAATATTTCTGTATCTCGAAGCCGTTGTAACGTATCAAAAAGTGGTCAAAGGCAAACTTGAAGGAAATTAGACGGACTTTCCGAAAAAAATACACTGAAACAAAAAAAACACGCCACTTTTATGAAATTTTCTGATTTTTTTTTTTTCAAATTTGAGAGGGAGCCTACGATTTTTTTTTCGTTCAAAAATTCTGTGAAGATAGCCTAAGTTATTACAAAAAAACTCACGAAAAATGCAGGATGTAGCAACTACCTTAAAGAATACAAAAAATACAAATCATAATGAAACTGTGCTCTAAACGTAAAATTTTTCAAAAACCGAATACGGTAATCGATTCATTAGACAATTTTACATAAAAGTCTCCATATTGACCATTGTCCTAAGTCCAATACTTTTCAAGATACAGTGGCCTTAAAAATAAAAATGTTGAAAAATTAGGTTTTTTAGTGGTTTTTGGCAATTTCTATATGACTTACTTAATTTTTAGTCTCGTATATATTTTTACCGGAAAACTCGTCCAATTTCACATAAGATTGTCTTTGACCACATTTCAATTGGAAGTATGGGCTCACAGATATAAGCTAATTGCATTACTCATAACTGAGAACTGAATATTTTTTTCAGTGTAGCTCAGTGGATGGTAGTAACCTGGAAAGTAAATTAGCTTAAATCATCAAAAAACCGAGTTATTTCGAAAAGTGATTTTGATGATGATTTTGAACGTGGGCTCCTTCTAACTTTTAACCTTAAAAATCAAAAAAAACTCATTAAAGTGGCGTGTTTTTTTCTTTCAGTGTATTCTTTCGGAAAGCTCGTCTAATTTCCTACAAGTTTGCCTTTGACCACTTTTTGAAACGATACAACGGCTTCGAGACACAGTAATTTTTAAATTGCAAAATACAAAAATATTTAAATACATTACGCCCTTCTCAAATGTAATTTTCGAGTACTATTGGCTCCATACACACGAAACTGGCTTATATGGGCCTAGGATAACATGTCTACAATGTTTCATTGAAATCGGATAGGGTCGGGTACAAAAGTACCAGAAAAATTCCTGATTTGAGCTGGAATTGCTCTATTTACAACTCATTTTGTTATTAGCAGCTGTCAAAGTTGTAAAGAGTGTTGCATGGACGAACCAATGACCACATTTTTTTTATTCTAATAAAAAAAACACTTATGAAATCCTTTTCCGGTTTTCGTGGAGAATTGATTCTCTACTTTAAACGAGCTAAAAATGAATCTCTAAAGTCCTTTAAAAATAATATCCTCGATATTCCACAACCCATTTTCTACAGTGCTCCTCCGCATGCCACTCTGTTTGCACTGGATATGCTAAGTACGTCACCGAAGTGCAGAATAAATTGTTTCTGCCAGTCGAGCGTCATAATGCGATTCACCACCGAATATTCATTAAATAATGACTGATGGCTATAGAGAGCACTTTCGAACCATCGTCATCGAAATGGGTTATAATCGAAATAATTAAGTTTTCTACCGAAAATTGCTATTTATTGCTGGGGCCTCGCGATTGTTCACTTGTTCAATCAATTGAATAAATTCCCAAAAGTTGTGCAGGAATAAAAATGATCAGGTGATCAACATCAAATAAATTTACTCGACGATGACGAGTCGCAGAAACTTGAAACCCCAGGTAAATCACACTGTCCAGTCGACGGCATGTTGTTACTTGAGCACAACTTTTTGTTTTTCGTTTGCGAGAATGTTTACTCACTCGTGAATGTATGGTCACTGCAGTGTGTGTCAGTGTGTAGAGCACTCACTAGCAAGTGCACACACTAAGTATGTGCCAGTAAATAGGTAGACATACTAACCGATGGTGTAAAGTAGAAAATGTTGTAACTAAAGCTGCCCGGGACGGAACTCGAGTGGCAAGCCGGTTGTGGACTAGCCTTGTGTTTTATTTGGTTTGAAGAATTCCTTAGCGAAATTTTTTACGTTTGATGTTTTTTAAAACACATATTTATAAAAAAGTAATGAAACAAAAAAAAACTAAACTTCTAATTTTATCTAAATCATGATTAAAATATTAAATTAATTCGTGTTATAATAAATCATCTACGTTGTTGATATTGTTAAGTATGAGTGGATAATCTTAACACCGATAATGTATGTACAGTACGATTACCAAACGATATCTGATTTTTAAAATCTTTCTAAAATCGACTTAATTCAACCAAATAGTTTTGAATTTTCATTACTTTCACCAAGAATATATATTTTTTTAAATGTAGTAAGTTTCAACGTATATAAATACTCAAAATTGCTCACAAAAAACCGTATTTTTCGGAAGTACTCAAATATTCCAAATTTCCTTTATGGGTATCAAGCGAAGCGAAATTTTGTGTGCTTTTCTACTTACTATTCTTTTATTTTGAAAATACAAAAAACACAATATACAATCGAACACACTTGATTTAAAAAAATGCTATATAATGCAAATCGAAATTTTGTATGCTTTTTCACTTTATTGGTGTTTTTTTTAAACTAAAATTTTCACAAAATACTATAATTGTTTTCGAAAGAAATCATTTTTTTTAAATTGCAATATGGGTATCAAAAGAAGCGAAATGTTGTATCCTTTCAGACTTTTTAAAAAAAAAATTCAGGAAAATACTTAAAAAATCACAAAATACCGTATTTATCGAAAATACTACAATTTTCAAAACATGCAATGGGTATCAAACGAAGCGAAATTTTGCATGCTTCAAACAAACATTCAAAATTTTGTACGCTTCATATAATCACGATTGAGCAATTCCAGCTCAAATCAGGATTTTTTCTGGTACTTTTGTACCCGACCCTCTCCGATTTCAATGAAACTTTGTAGACATGTTATCCTAGGCCTATATAAGCCATTTTTGTGCGTATGGAGCAAATAGTACTCGAGAATAACATTTGAGAAGGGCGTAAGGTATTTAAATATTTTTGTATTCTGTAATTTAAAAATTACTGTATCTTGCCTTTGACAGCATTTTGATTAATATCGTTTTTATATTTACGTAATCAAATTTACTATCCTGGTTTCTACTACACTGAAAAAAATATTCTATTTTCAGTTATAAGCAATGTAATTAAGCTGATATCTGTAAGCCCTTACATCCAATTGAAATGCTGTCAAAGGCAAACTTATGGGAAATTGGACGAGCTTTCCGTTAAAAATATTTACGAGACTGAAAAACCAAGTCTGTCATATAGAAATTGTCAAAAACCACCAAAAATCCCGTTTTTTCAACATTTTTATTTTTAAAACCGCTGTATCTTCCAAAGGATTGGACATAGGACAATGGTCAATACGGAGACTTTTATGTAAAATTGTCTGGAGAATCGATTCCCACTACCGGTTTTTAAAAATTTTGACGTTCAGACCACTTTTCAAAAAAATAGCTTTTGTAAATGATTTTTGTATTTTTTTAGGAGAGACATACCATCCTGCATTTTTCGTCAGTCTTTTGGTAACATCTTAGGGTATTTCCTCAAAAATTTTGAGCGAAAAAAAATCGTGACATCACCTTCAAATTTAACTTTTAATCTAAAAAATTGAAAAATCTCATAGATGTGGCGTATATTTTTGTTTCAGTGTATTTTTTTTCAGAAAGCCCGTCCAATTTCCTACAAGTTTGTCTTTGACCACTTTTTGATACGACGCAACGGCTTGAGATACAGTAATTTTTAAATTACAGAATACAAAAATATTTAAATACCTTACGCCCTTCTCAAATGTTATTCTCGAGTACTATTTGCTCCATACGCACAAAAATGGCTTATATAGGCCTAGGATAACATGTCTACAAAGTTTCATTGAAATCGGAGAGGGTCGGGTACAAAAGTATCAGAAATATTCCTGATTTGAGCTGGAATTGCTCGATTACAAAAAAAAACGTTACTTAATCCACCTTTAAGTGGTTGGTGCCTTCCTCTCATTTATAAAGTAATTCCAACCCCCCTAAAATGTCCACATTGTTTATGGATCTCCGCTAACGTGATCGCAGCACCTAAGAGGTCCCATAATAAAAATAAGTGATGAGTAAAAAAAAACTACCTACAGACTTTTTGTCAAGAATATACAGGCACCGCCTTTGAGGAAAATGGCATCCCTCTACACGGCTTTTTCGTGGCGATCAGACTCGACCATTTGAGGTTATGTAAATTCAGACCATTTTTTTAAACTGCTTGTAAGTGTCGACAGGTAAGTCAGATCTTGAAGATTCTTAATCCACAAGAAAGGTCATATCAGAACCTTTCTAAAAATATATAATATAACAGGTTTTCATGCAAAAACCACCCTTTTTGCAAATTGTGAAATTTATATACAGCAGTTTTTTAAGCATAACTTTTGATGTACTTTACGGAATCTTATAAATTTCAATAGGGGCCCCAAGACGAATCGAATGAGGCCAATACGGTCAAAATCGGCTCAGTCAGTGACGAGTTATTCCAGTGACATTGATTCGGTACACATGTCTACATACAGCCAAACACACAGTCATTTGCTCAGCTGGTGATTCTGAGTCGATATGTATTAATGACGGTAGGTCTAAAAGGTCTAATTAAAAAGTTCATTTTTCGAGTGATTTTATAGCCTTTCCTCAGTAAGGTTTTTTTTAAATGATGCTTTCTATGCGAATTTTGAAAATTTGAGCATTATCGAAAAATACAGTATTTTGTGAAAATAAGAGCGTTTCATAAAAAAAACTCCAATAAACTAAAAATACATATCCAATTTCGTTTGTTTGATACCCATATTGAAAATCATAAAATTTAAGTATTTTTGAAAAAATACAGTATTTTTTGAACAATTTTAGTATTTTTCAAACAAAAGTTTAATAAAGAGAAAAAGCGTACCAAATTTCGCTTCGTTTGATATACATATGGAAAATTTTGAAAATTTGAGTATTTTCGGAAAAATACGGTATTTTGTGAAAATTCTAGTATTTATCAAAAAAAATCTAATGAAGTGAAAAAAATCGTTTTGTTTGATACTCGTATTTCAAAATATGAAAATTTAAGTACTTTTGAAAAAACGGGTTTTTGTGAACAATTTTGAGTATTTATACTTTGAAACTTAGGTCGTTGCAAATTACGTTAAAAAAATTCGAAAAAATATATTTATAACGGCCTTACTACATTTTCAAAAATATATTCTTAGTTACAACATTGAAAATTTAACATGATTTGGCTGAATTAAGTCGAATTTAGTAAGATTTTAAAAATGAGTTATGAGTATGAGTCCATTATCGCCGATAGAATTGGGTCCTAAAATGAAGCTTAGATTGGTGATATTATTGTTTACAGCGATAAAGCTTATTTTTCTGAGTACAATGACCCTTTGTACGACCACAAAGATTTTAAAATGGATTTTTAAATCAATATGGAAAAATTACCCTCGTGGTCCTTCTTGACAGAAAAACTCCTACTTGACAGCTCGTTCCAAGGGCACCATAGTTGATCCATCGAAAAAATGTTGTCTTCGAAAAATAAATTTTTGCATTAAAATGAAAAAAAGTGATCAGAAATGGTTTCTAAACGTGTTTTTTACCGTTGTACATAAACATTTACATAGGGCTTTAGTACCCAATTGTCGAAATAACGATAGTTTATCGTTATCGTCTCGACGATAACGATAGAATTATCGTTATCGTTATCGAGTCTCGATAATTTCATCATTAACAACCTTGGTTTGTGATTGCATATGAGCAAAAGAAAGTTTTTAGAAAGTATTACTAGAACACAAAATAAACAAATTAATTTGAGTATTGCCAAAATTGGATTTTGGATTTTTTTTTTATATTTTATCAACATCATTTTTTGCATCATTTTTTTCCGTACAAGTCTCCATACTGGTCTGGTCATTCAAAATGAGCATGTGAATATTCGAAAATCTGTATCTAACGAAGTTGACTTTTTATCTACAAGGACTTCGCCGCTCTGGGCTCCTCTAAGTGTATGAAAGTATGGCACGGAGCGACGGCGCCGAATACCCATATTTACACAAAGAATTTTAGAGCGCCCGCCGCGGGATTCGAACCGGCGACCTCTGGATTGTGAGTCCAGTGCGCGGTCCGACCTTTGAAAAAAAAATGTTCTACGGAAAAAAGTCCCATTTTCTGAATATTTTGCGTTTTACTAGTAAAAGCGCAAAATTTCCTAAATACGTTTTAATCTTAGATTTTTTTAAATGTTTTAAGGGACCGAAACAGAATCTTTTGAGCTTGAAATTAGGTTGGTGCAAAATTGGGAACCAGAGAAAAGGATTTTTTTAAATATCGAGCATGTAGCATACAAAATTTTATCATTCATATTTAGATTCTAATTCAAAACTCTTTCTGAATTCTTTTGGAGGAAAATAAAAACGCAAATCAAATGTTTCTTGGATAAGAATTTGATAAAATCTGAGGAAATTTAAAGCTCTATGAATAATTGAGCTAGCGCTTTCAAGCTAATTGTTGCAAAAATTCATTAGAAACTCCTTCCAAGCAGAACCGGACGCCAAGTCGTGCAAAGATTCTGAAGTATTCGGCAAACATTTCTAGTTGCTTCAAAAATACAAACACATGCTTCCATTCTCAGCCAGCCCAGTCCGCCTTCCTGTCAGCTTAAATGTTGCTCCTCCCGGAGGGGTTATGCATACCGGTTGGGCGCTGATCCAAAGAAACAGAATGGCTAATTAAAATGTTAATCCATTCCGGTGTTTACGAAGGTACGGCTGCTGTATGCAAAGCGTTTTACGGTCTGCACGAAGAAAGTTAACTGTTGTGTATTTCACCTTCTCGGCTGTTTATGTTCCATTACGGAATCCTGGTTCCGGAGAAAATGGCACGAACCACTTTTTTGGTCGGTCGGCTGTTTGTCACCTCAATTAGGATAATGACTTTAAAAGAAGTTATTTTAGTCTTTTTACTTGTATGTAGTTACAATGACACTTTTTCATACGCGACCTCAACTTGCTCTGTTAAACCACTTAACATTGACCCAAAAGTGGCAAGTTCATTGCAGTGACGATTATCAGTGTGGCCTAGCAAGTCTCGCCGAACGACTCGCAACGAGTTTGAAACGATGATTGTGTCTTTTGATTTTTTTTTTTGCACTGCTTCGAACTGTCTCTCCCAATTCTAAACCTTAAAAGTAAGGATGAATCATGACTTCATGCTCTATCTGTTTCCTTGAGCGACGGATCCAATTCCAAGATTTTGGACAAGTGCGTTTCTGTGACTCTCTGTTCTGTGTACGTGAAAGGTTAGAGTTTTCCAGAGAGCTGAAAAACAACAGTCAACTCGACTCGACAGGAATGGTTGGTTGGTTGTTACGGTCGAGATTAAAAAGAATGTGCCACGGCGGAGTTTATTTTTGCTTTTTTTTTATTTTGTTGCAAATTGTCTCCCGTTTGCTGCAAGCCATTTTTTTTTTTTTTTTTTTCAAGGGAGAGGATAGGACTACAGTGGCTGGGAAAGTTAACAGCTGATTGTAGCATGGGAAATGCGTTTTTATGCGATTCTACGATAAGGATGTGGAAGGACACAACATGTTGTTTTGAAGAACCTCAAAGGATTTTTTTTTCAAACTGCACAAGTTGAGAATAAGTGTATTGCAGTCTATGGTTTAAATGAAGACAGAATTAACATTAACGAATGTTAGATTTAATTTTAATGAAAATTTATGAAATTTTAAGAACCATCTCAAAACAATTTGAAGATTTTATGAAAAATAATTATAATCTTTCTATACGGAAATGAAGTTTATCGAGAGTGTTCAGGAAAATTAGTTATAAGCCTAGTTGTTTTTTCAAAAACTTTTTTGTTTGTCAACAAAATATTAAAAAAAAAGTTTCAACATTTAATAAATGGGTTTTTTTTTGTTGGTTGGTCAAGCTAGTTTATCAACAGACTATTCCAAAAATATAAAAATTAAAAAAACACTAAAATTCAAAAAATCTTAAAATACAGTAGTTGTCCGTAACGTAGCCCAGTCACCGAATGTTGCTCGTTAACTGGGTTGAACAAAACATAACGAGGGGACCACCGATGCATAATATTTTCCAGATGAAGTATAAAAATTAAAGTTACTCAAATTTATTTACAATGCTTACCTTTCATATTTCTTTAATTGTAACTTGAAATTAAACAAAAGTTTGAAAAAAGTTTTTTTATTTACTGAATATAATTTTTGCATCCATTAACCCCTCGGTCTTTTTGGTTTGTTTTGGTTTTTTGACGTTTGTCTGCTTTTTAACTGGGCTACGGCCCAGTTATCGAGCGCCCAGTTAAAAAGCAGCCCAGTTAAACAACGCCCAGTTACCGAACAACTACTGTAATTGAGAATCCTTAAAAATTCTAAAATACCTAAAGTAATTTAAACACATAGAAAAATTAAAATGATCAAAATATTTACAATAATAAAAGTTTATGCAAATATTTTCATTGTTTTTGTCCCTCGACTCAACATTTCAGTGAAAAAATCATTGGAAAATGCATTATGCAGTTGATATGCAATCATTAGTTTTCAAAAAATAAAAGATTTGACAACAACCAATATTTTAGCGAAAAAAATGCATCAAGAATTCATTAAAATCAAAATAGTTTTTAACTAATCCAAACATGCTAAAAATTATTCTAAACGCAGGGGAAGGCATTTCAAATTGATGTCAGTTGTTTGCACTCAAATTTCCATTCCAGAATTTTTTGAAAAAAAAAATTTGCCCCCTGAATTTCGGGCTGGGCCAAAAACTTTAAATAAAATACTTTACAAATACTTAAAAATACTTAAAATACCTAAAATACTTAAAATAATTAAAATACTTAAAATATTTAAAATACTTGAGGCATCAAGTGGGGATCTGAAGGTACCAGTTTAAAATCCCGACAGGGGCACATTTAAAATACTTAAAATACCGTAAACTGGGGTGACTTTGATAGCCCGGGGTGACATTTATAGAAATTTGATTTGGCCACTATTTTTGATACATCCAATGTAACAGTCACATTTTTGCATATATGTTCGATAATAAGCTTTCCCTTAATGCTTAAATACACAAAATTCTCAAAAATATTTAATTATTAATTTGACGGGCATTTGAAAAACCTATCAAAGTCACCCCGGGCTATCAAAGTCACCCCAGTTTACGGTACTTAAAAGACTTAAAAGTTGGAGCCAATTGAAACAGCTGTTATAGCCTTGTTGTTGCACAATATTTAGACATTTTCTATTAGTTTCAGGTAGAACAGACACAGTTTATCGAGTGGTATAAATAAAACGAGTGCTGAAAAAATCGAGTTTAGCTGGAACTTTTATTTTTTGCGATTCCGGAAGCTCATTGAATCATTGAAAGTGATTTTTAGTGAAACAAAAGTCTTTACAAACTATTTGTTGGCGTCCCTCGATACAATGTTTAAAGCACTGAAAAGAATACCGTTTTATCGCTGCAGAGTTTTTATAATAAATCGACGCCAACATTTCAAAAAGCATCATGTACAAACCATGCGTTTTGATAAAAACGCATTTGAATGTTGAGCATCCATTTTCAATTCCCATATTAATATAAAAGCAAAAGAAGATGTTCTACTGATAACAAACGATGAAAAACGTTGCTTTTATTGATACTTGATTATCAATTTTCAATAAAACATTATTTCCGTCATTATATTTAAGAAAAATAAACATAATGTTATGATTAAACAGACTTTACTGAAGTACCTTTTGCTCATTTTTGGTGAAGAGGTAGCTAATTAGGAGTACTTTTGGAATATGCAATAACCCAGAAAGTGTCAAAATGTACATGATGCCTTTTGAAATGTTGCCGTCGAAATCAGAAATAAAAGCACAATTTTTATTTATTTTAATCGAAATCCTTGATAAAAATTTGAAAATATCTTTTATGTTGGAGCAACTTTGGCAGCATTTGAGAATTCGCACAAAAAAGAAGAAAATATAAATTTCAAATTGAAAAATTATCGGTACATGGCCCTCTTTTCAAAATAAATATAAGTTAATTTTAATATTCATCTTCGTTTCATTGCCCAGTTAAACGAAAAACTAAACCGACGAACCTCTCTCTACCAGACCAGAGATAACATTATAAAACAACATCAGGCTCGTCACCACCGTCTCTGCCACCGCCGGCCAGCTAGCCATTTTCGCTCGAGGAGTTCATGGAAATGCGGCCTTTCGTCCGAGTCTCGGCCCTGCGTCAGCCCGTTCCCGGTTCTTTGGTTTAGAGACCGCCGCCTCCGGGGTGACACCAATAAATTAAAACTTTTTTCCCACATCGAGCGAGCGAGCGAGTGGTGTTGTTGTTGTTGCCGAGCCAGAGTCAACGAAAGTCAACGCAAAAAGGCCACCAGCACCAGTAGAAGGAGGCTCAAGTGAGGGTGGCTCGACATAATGAAATTACAATGGACTGACTGCCACCGAGGGAGGGAGAGCGGGAAATGGTGGCAATTGGGGCCAACCGAACATGGCAATTTGCCCGTGTTCCGCGGCTGCAAATTCCGCCGTTCTACAGCCGGACAAGGCGTGGCTAACTGGCCGATAACGAGGTGCTTATCAGCTAATCGCTAATCTCGAAAGAATTAACCATTTTGTCCTTCCAGATGGTACCTGGCTCGAGGGGGGAAACCCCCTTCTTCCTTTCTGTCCTCTCCTCCCTGTTGGGGTTCCCACGGTCGATAACAACATGACACTTTGGACCTTCCTTGAAACGACATTCCTTTCCTCTTTCTTGAGTGTAGAACAATTTCGTCCTTTTCTTACCGTGAAAGATGCTTCAGCAATTGATTTTTAATAATAGACACCATTATTCCGCCGGGTCATCGATTCCTGGGGTGGCCTTTTTCACTGATAACACACCACAAACAAAATTAGGGCCAAGCAAAAAAAAGAAAATCACTGCCACGCAATGGGAACACACAAAAGAATCTGCTTCGCCACTTCCAGCAGCAATTAGTCACAACTTTTCACACTTTCGCAAGGAGGAAATGGGGCACTACCGGGTGGGTGAAACATCACCACTCAAAGCGCGCGACACATCCCCTCGATCGTTAGTTTTAATCCACCACTTTGAAAAACTTAGCAATAAAAACCCCAAAACCAGAAAATCGAAGTTGATTTCGCGAGCGAATTCGACACACGTCCAGCGACGGAGAGAGGTGGTCGAGTTTTGAAGAAAATTTCTGACGTTTCGCGCGTTGTGTTTTGATTCATTTTCGTTTTGCGTGACAGCGCGCGACACAGGGTGGCCCTTCTGCAGATATGCGCGGTGTGCTTTATGAACCAAAAAAAAAAAAAAATTATAAACATACTTAAATTCTTAAATTCTTAAGTTCTTAGGTTCTTAAATTCTTAAATTCTTAAATTCTTAAATTCTTAAATTCTTAAATACTTAAATTCTTAAATTCTTAAATTCTTAAATTCTTAAATTCTTAAATTCTTAAATTCTTAAATTCTTAAATTCTTAAATTCTTAAATTCTTAAATTCTTAAATTCTTAAATTCTTAAATTCTTAAATTCTTAAATTCTTAAATTCTTAAATTCTTAAATTCTTAAATTCTTAAATTCTTAAATTCTTAAATTCTTAAATTCTTAAATTCTTAAATTCTTAAATTCTTAAATTCTTTTAAATTCTTAAAACTGAATGTTTTCCGGTTTGAGTGCAAGCACATCTGCAGAAATTGAGTTTAACGGGTTTAACGTGTATATTTGTTTTTTCCTGTCGCGGGCTGTCAATTCAACTAGCAAGCATTTCAATTTTTTTACTCGATCGATCGATGAGTTCAAATTTTTTCCAACTTTTGACCAAAAAATAGTGTTTAACCAGTGAAAAATGAGTTACAACAGGCCCGGTACCGGCTACTACCACCCTCGCCAACCGGACCCACCAGGAAGTCACTCGTACCAACGCCCTTCGCCCAAACCTTCTCCGGATCCACCTCCGCCGGGAATTTCACCGCTTCCTTCCCCAGACTTCACCATTCCTCCGCCGTCGCTCTCATCGGGCGTACGTCCCCCCGCACCGTCCTATCATTCCACAGCCCCGGAAGCTCCCTCCAGCTACCAAAGATATTCCAAGTCCTCCTCCTCGTCGCACTCTTCCGGCTCATCGTCCCGGTACAACGATCGCACCAGCGAAGCTCGCCGTGACCACTACCGCCCGTCATCCGAGCGATACCACCACGGGCGGGACCGAGACTACCGCGCGACCAGCTCGCCACCGCACTCGTCCGGAGCGCATCACGCGGGCCGCAGCTACTCGGTTCCGAACCGGGCCGAGCCGGATTACAGGCGGCGTCCGCGTAGTCACGATCGTGACCGGTCATCGCGGGCCGAATCCGCTAGGCGGTATGACGGCACGGTGTCGTCCTCGTCGTCGTCGATTACGAGTGTAGCGTCCGGCAAGGAGCGACCGTCGCGGGCTTCCCGGTTTAAGTTGGTAGGAGAGAGGGTGTTTTTTTCAGATTGAAGGATTTCGATTGTAAGTTTGTGTTTGATTTTAGGACTCGGAACGTGAGGCGATCTTGACCAAGTGGCGCAAAAACTACTGTGAAACTCCGGAGGACATTCGGCGCAAGTTGGCCGAGCTGACGAACGACGAGGAGAAGAATAGCTGGGTGCGATCGTCGCCGGCGGATTTGTACTATAGGCGGGTGTCGGACAAGGTGGTAGATTCTACGCCACGTCAGGATGCGCTCTGTTCGCTGTTTGAATCGGAACTGATTGAACGGGCACAGAAGGTTCGCTCGAAGCAGCCTCCGTACCAGCCGCCCCCGCGGAAGCATAAGGTGCGCGTTTGTCGGCACAAGAACGACAAGTGTTCGTCCTCGGACTCGGAATCGGACGATGAGTTGAACTTTGAGGAGGAGTGCAGTATGGAGGAGTTGACGGCCAAAATTCAGCATCCCTATCGGTTGCACGTGGATCTGTGGTACAATGATCCGGGAGAGATGAACGATGGTCCGCTGTGTCGGTGTTCGGCCAGGTCGCGTAGGAGTGGCATTCGGCATGGGAAATATCCGGGCGAAAGTGGCTTCACCAAGTGCGTTCCCAACTCGAACAACGCGAACAAGTTGTACCACTATCGGATTACGATTTCTCCGCCGACGAATTTCCTCACGAAGACGCCGACGATCATCAAGCACGATCAGCACGAGTTCCTGTTTGAAGGGTTCTCGATGCTGTCCCATCAACCGATCGGAGAGTTGCCCACGTGCAAGGTAATTCGCTTCAACATCGAGTACACGATCCTCTACATTGAGGAGCAGTTGCCGGAGAACTTTACGATTCGCGAGTTGGATCTGTTTGAGCGATTCATGTTCAAGGAACTGCTGGAACTGGTTGACTTTACCGTCTTTCCGTCGGGAGCCAACGCTGAAGATTCGTGTCCTTGCTATCACTTTTTGCCAAGATTCGTTCGCGATCTGCCAGACAACGGGAAAGAAGTGCTGGCCATGAGCGAAGTTCTGCGCTACCTGCTGGACAACTCTGGTCCCCTCGTCGCCCCGGACATCCTGAAAGAGATGAACGACATGAGTCAGATTGAGTGGCAAGACTACGTCGATTACGTCAAAGGGATGGTGGTCACCAATCCGGGCATGAAACCGTGCTCGGTTCGTGTTGATCAACTCGATCGTAACGTGACGGACGTCCCTAAAGAAACGCTCACCGACGAAGACGGACTCATCCACCCGGTGATCGTCCACTTTGGCATTCGTCCACCCCAGCTAAGCTACGCCGGCAACCCAGAGTACCAGAAGGCGTGGCGCGAGTACGTCAAGTTCCGCCACTTGATCGCGAACATGTCCAAGCCATCGTTCGAGGACAAACGCAAACTCGAGGCGAAGGAGAACCGCCTGCTGGAGATGCGAACCCAGGGCCGGATGAAGCGCAACATTACGGTGGCGGTCAGCGCCAAAGGATTTCACCGCACCGGCATCATGTGCGACATGGTGCAGCACGCGATGGTCATTCCGGTCCTCACCGGACACCTGCGTTTCCATCGGGCTCTGGACGCGCTCGAAAAGTACATCGATTACACGTTCACCAACCGGTACACGCTCCAGCTCGCGCTGACCCATCCTTCGTACAAGGAAAATTTCGGCACGAATCCGGACCACGCCCGGAACAGCCTGACCAACTGCGGCATCCGGCAGCCCGAGTACGGCGACCGGAAGATTCATTTCATGAACACGCGCAAACGGGGCATCAACACGCTGATCAGCATCATGTCCCGGTTCGGCAAGGAGTACGAAACGGACAGCAACATTACGCACAACGAGCGGCTCGAGTTCCTCGGGGATGCCGTCGTGGAGTTTATCACGTCGATCCATCTGTTTCACATGTTCCCGGATCTGGAGGAAGGTAGGATGATCGAATTTGCTGATTAATTCTAGTTTTCTTCGTGATGATTATTGCATTCGATCGTAATTTCTCGACTCACGATCGAGATTTATCGATGGTAAGATTACGACTTACCATCGAGAAATTACGATCGTAATTTTACTTTTGAGAAATCTCGGTCCTCGGATCGAGAAATTAGGATAATTTTTTGTGAATATTGTTTTATTTTCAAAATCGGAGTATTAAAAAAATCTTAGTTAAATTTAAACAATTATAAAAAATTAAAAATATTGAAAAAAAAATTCAAAAATTTCAAAGATTTTATAAATTAAAAAAACGTAAAAAAATAAAAAAAAAACTCAAATCATTTAAAATTTTTGTAAAAGTTTTAAAAATTTCATAAACTTTTAAAAATTTAAATTTTTTAAAAAGTTTAAAAATAAAAAAAAAATCTGCTACTGAGGGCATGAATTAGGGCTAGTGATTTTTCGCGATGAAATTTGCCCTTGTCCGTGAAATCTGGTCAACACCGTGAAATGCCGCGAAATTCGAAAAATCGCCTGAAAAATTGCTCCTTATTGCCTGGAAAAAAAAAAAATTCACGTTATATCTCATTTATTTGATTTTATGTCTCAGGAACACGAATATGATAAAATTATTACCATAAAATGGGATCTAAGGGGTCCCCCGAGCAAAAATATACAACCAAAAAATTCACTAAAAGTAAAAGTGTCTATTTGATATGTTAAACTGCCTTACCCAAAGAGTTCTCAGTCTCCGATGGTAGTCCCAGATGTCCCCTACAAGCTGCTGGTCGTTCTGAGTTGATATCTGGATGGACCACTTTTTTATTTGAGTTTGAAAATTATGCTATTTTTTCACTAAAATGCCAATAACTCCCTTTAGAATTAACCAATTTGGATGCTCTACCCTGCATTTTGTTGCATTTTTGAAGCCCTTTAAGACGCATTTTGAATTTTGAAATTAAATTGAATTTTGCCTAAGTTATAGCCTTTTTAAGATTTTTTACGTTTTTGAACCTTCAAACTTTGTGTCCCGATTTGCCCCACTTTCCGTTGACCTAGAGTGCTCATATTTTGGCCAGATGCTAGTTATATATGTACAAACAACCCCTGAAAATTTCAGGCAGATTGGTGAGGTCAAAACGACGTCCCATACAAAGGGGTATGCCCTGTTCGTGGACTCGCTCTTAAATAACATATTTTATCATTTATTTCAAGCAGATTTTTGAGTACCGCGAAATTTAAATTTTTGAGCCGTGAAAAATAACTAGCCCTAGTCATGATTATAGGCTTGATAATGGCATTTAAGAAACATTAACAGAAGAAACATAAAACTAAAAATTAAGTCTGATAGCTGTAACATAACCATGAGAAGAAAGGAGAGTGAAATTATTGGTCCTATTTTTTTTTTGAAATTTTTAAAAAGCCTGTAATTTTTATTTTATTTTCGAAAATCTGGTAATTCTAAATTTTATGAAATTTGTAAAATTTAAAAATTTCTTAAATTCTTTAATTTTTAATTTTTTTAAAAAAATTGAAACTTTTTGAAACTTTTAAATTTTCTGAAATCAAAAAAAAATAATTTTAATAATTTTAGAAAGTTTTTAAATTTTATTTTATATTTTTAAATTTTTTAAATTTCTAAAATTTCAGAAAATCATGAATTTCAAAAAGTTTTGAAAACATATCAAGATTTTCTCGATCGTCGGGCGTAATTTGTCGATGGTGGATCGAGAAATTACGACAAATTACGATCGAGAAATCTCGATCGTTAGTCGAGAAATGACGATCGAGTTCAATAATCACCACGTATTTAACTCCACGATCTTCTCCCAGGTGGCCTTGCGACGTACCGAGCAGCAATCGTCCAGAACCAACACCTCGCCGTGCTCGCGAAAAAGCTCCACCTGGAGGAATTTATGCTGTACGCGCACGGGTCGGACCTGTGCCACGAGCTGGAACTTCGCCACGCTCTGGCCAACTGCTTCGAAGCTCTGATGGGCGCGCTCCTGCTGGACGGTGGCATCGAAACGGCCGATCGAGTCTTTGCGTACGCGCTCTTCCAGGAGGACGATAGTCTGCGCAAGATTTGGATCAACTATCCGCCGCATCCGCTGCAGGAGCAGGAACCGCTCGGCGATCGGCACCACATCGAGTCGTTCGAGATGCTGAAGACGTTGACGAAGTTTGAGGAGTCGGTCGGAGTTTGCTTTAACCACATTAGGCTGTTGGCACGAGCGTTCACCGATCGATCGATTGGATTCACGAATTTGACCTTGGGTTCGAATCAGCGGTTGGAGTTCCTTGGAGATACGGTTCTTCAGCTTATTTGTTCGGAATACCTTTACCGACACTTTCCCGAACATCACGAGGGTCATCTTTCGCTGCTGCGTAGCTCGCTGGTCAACAACCGAACCCAGGCCGTGGTCTGCGACGATCTCGGGATGACCTCCTACGCCGTCTACTCCAACCCGAAGGCGGACCTAAAAACGAAAGATCGCGCCGATTTGCTGGAAGCCTTCCTCGGCGCTCTGTACGTGGACAAGGGACTCGAGCACTGCGAAACGTTCTGCCACGTGTGTCTGTTTCCCCGGCTGCAAGACTTCATCATGAACCAGGACTGGAACGACCCGAAGAGCAAGCTGCAGCAGTGCTGTCTCACGTTGCGCACCATGGACGGCGGCGAGCCGGACATTCCGATCTACAAGGTCATCGAGTGCAACGGCCCGACCAACACGCGCGTCTACACGGTGGCCGTTTACTTCCGCGGCAAGCGCCTAGCCTGCTCCAACGGCCACAGCATCCAGCAGGCCGAGATGAACGCGGCCAAGCAGGCGCTCGAAAACTCCAAGGATCTGTTCCCGCAGTTGGACCATCAAAAGCGCGTAATTGCGCAGAGTTTGAAGCGCCAAAAGGTGAGAACCGGTGACCGGTCCGACCATGAGCGACGCGATTCTTCCGACTCGGGCACGGACTCGTACCGGAAGCGACGCCGCAAGGTGGTGCCGGATTCGCCCCAACTGCCCAAACAGTACCAGGTCAAGAGCGACAGTGAAAGTGACGACTCGGAGAGGGAGCGAAGGCGACGACGCGGCAAAAAGAAGGAACCTGCTCCGAAAGTGACACAGCCAGCTGTTCCGCTGGTTGAGCAGTACGAAGCCCTGTCGGACGAGGCGGATATGGGACTGGAGGCGATTTCGGAATCGGAAGAGGATTTTGGCGGAGGAGGAGGAGCGACTGTGAAGAAGGATCTTTCGAGCAGTTTGACGTCGCTCGTAAGCGCCGATGAGGACGAGTCCGTCGAGAAGGTGGACAAACCGGTTACTTTTGCCAACTCGGTGCAGATGTTCAAGGTGGAAGGTTCTCCCTTCTCGTCGGATCTGGAATCCGGGGAGATTGAGTAGAATTTCTCAAAAAAATAAAGCTTCTTGACAAATACTAATTAAGAACTTGGAAAATAGTGTATTGTAAACTAGAATAAAAAGCCACTTATCAACAAACGGTTCAACGATTTGCCTTCTGTCTGCGGAACATTGCCGAACCTTCCCGGGCCAGCGCGTCCGCCCGTTCGTTCCCCAAAATGCCACAATGAGCGTCGACGTGGTTCCACTTGATTTCGATGCTCTTGTCGGCCAACTCCCGGTCCAGCTCCTCAAAGTCGACCTGGTTCTTGACGGGCTTCCCCGTCGACAGCTTCCACGCGTTCCGCTTCCAACCGGGCAGCCATTTGGTGATGGAATCGATCAAAAACTTGGAATCTGTGTTGACGGTCAGTCTTTTGATGCCCTGCTGCTTGGCCAATCGAATTGCCAGCGAAGCCGCCTGGATCTCTCCGCAATTGTTGGTCGCTCGTCCACTGACCGGCTTGGAAGTGTTCAGCGCGTGACCCTCGCCAAAGTAAACCCCCAGCCCGGCACAGGCCGCCGCCGTCCCATTGCCCTCGCACGACCCATCCGTGTAGACGTGCACGAAACCGTCCTCGTCCTGATGAAAGCTATAAATGCCGTACTTTTCCAGCTTCGTCACCGGCTTCACGCCGCTGTCCAGCTTCTTCCGCTTCGCAGGCAGTGGCGCAATCTCCACGGCCCTCCTTCCCGTTCCCGATCCCGAACCCCGCAGCTCATCCAACTCCCGCTTCAACCCCTCGATTCTCGAGCAAGCCGCATTGATCTCGTCGTAATTGTCAATCAGAACCCGCACGGAATCCACCGGCGGAACCACGGATTGAACATCCGCCCCCGCCGACGGCGAGTTACTTCCGCTGTCGGAAGCAGACCCGGAACCGCTGCCGTTCCCATGCTCGCGAACAAACGCGTCCGCCTGCTGGCGGGTGGGAAACTTTTTAAACTTGGCCCCCGTAAATCCAGTCACTTGCCGTTGGCATTCGGGCCTGCAAGATGGGAAAAAAAAAACATTTTCAACTTCTGAAATCGAAAGTAAAGCAAAAAAACGTCTCACCAGGTCAGGTAAACTCCGGCGGCTCGTCCTCGTGCCACGGCGTAGAACGGCATTTTGGGTGCTAGCGTCCGGATCAGACCCGGGATCATTCAACTGCAGGGACGAATTTTGCGTGGAACCGGAGGCGAACTGGAACGGCTCGGGGAAAAACAAGAGAAAGCAGCATCCGAGCGGAACAGCTGACGAGTTTGTTTTGGAAAAAGTTGTCTTTGTTTTGGCGTTGAGCTGTCAGTTTGCACGGTGATCTACGCTTGATAAAGATGGTTTAAAATTTGAGCGGAAATGATACGAGAGATAAAAATAATAAATATTGCTTAAAATTAACCAATTTTGGGTTAACCACAATATATATTTAACGGTTCGCCCAAAAAATACGTCCATGAATAGAAAGATGGGAAAGAGGGGGGGAGTGGTGGTATGGGATTTTTGATAGCCCATAGAGATATCCAGGCGCGAGAGTGTGTTAGTTTGTAACAAAATTTAAACGCAGACAAAGGCAAATCGAGTAGAATGATTCGTCTGTCAAAATCAGCTGTGTCCTTTGTTATACCACGAGCACGTGGTAAACAGCTGGTTTCTACAGACGATTGATCTCCGCTCTTTATATAGTTTATAAGTTAGTTTTAAGGTATCCCTTTTCCCTTTTGTACATGTAGGACCTCCTACATTTGAAATCACTGAATAGCGAAAGCTACAATATTTCATGAATAAATGAAAGTTGCTAGTATTTAAAATTGAGGTGAAAAGTCATCGTTTGTGATTGGACACTCAATAATATTTTAACTGAATGAATGTACATGGAAAAGAAATTTAAATAAATATAAATTAAAACAAAAAAAAAAACAAAAAAACAGACGATTGATCTACTCGATTTGCCTATGTCTGCGTAAAAAAAGTGTAAACAAAATCAGCTGCTTGGAATTCAGCCAATCACAATCGTTCAAAACCAAAACAATACTTCAAATACAAATACTAACACAGAATGATGGTGTGCGTGAGAGAAACCGTGGATATCTCTATGGTATTATTGCGCGTATTCCCGAAAAAGACACGCGGCATATCAGCCTCAAACGACGCGCCGCACTTTCGCAAATGCTCGCTGTCAAATCCCATACTGCGCGTTTTGTTTTGGTTGATCTTCTTTTTCGAATTTCATGCACACAAAAAAATATCATGGTAATGACAAAAGTAACTTACTTTTGAATTAATAAGTGGTTAAAATTTGCTACATTAAAAGTTTTTTTCTTGTTTTGAAAATGAAAACTTTTACTGCTACAGTTTTTGAAAATCTCATTGCTAACTTATTTAAAAGTTTTAACTTTTAATTCGACTATATAATTTCTTTCATTTTGTCGTTCTCGTGAAATCGTGTACGTCTAAGTCCAAAATGTAAACAAACGTTTAGGTGATTCCGGTGGTAAGTGAGTGGTGGTCCACGACGTCAACCAAAACAGAACGCGTCCGCAGCCAGGACTTGGACGCGGATACCTACGAAGGAGGATGGTGCGGAACAAGGTTAGGGGATTAGGGGAAAGTTGGTTTTCAAAAGGATGAGGCCAGCTTCCTGCCGGATCTGCAGCTGTTTCACGACAGAAATGGGCAAAAACGAAGCTTGCGTGTTTGGTGGCGTTTGTGTTTGATTTTGTTTGTTTTTGTAGGACGCCGTTTATGCGGATGTGAATTTTCACCGGTTGTATTCGATAAAGTTAATTTTAACGGTGAGGAGAACGATCCGACGGAAGATGGAAACGACGAGAAGCGATCGGAGGTGGTCAGCGCGGATGTTCTTGATCAGGTTCGTTGGATATCGCTCCAACCTCTGCCCAGTCACGAAATAATCTAGCAGAGCTGGTTCTGCCTGGAGCGATATCCAACGAACCTGATCAAGAACATCTACCTGGAATACCGAAGAAGTCACCGGTGAGTATTGAGAATGTGTTCAGTGTCTAGACAATTTAATTTACTTTCAAACTCTTTCAGCAAATCCCGCCCGCAAACTCTCAACTCGCGACGGCGCGGCTTCGGCCGGATGAACTGGCAACATTTGTGCCATTCTCGAAGGAGGACGATGCGATCGGGAACTATCGGTTCAGGCCGAGGTTCAGGCGCTTCACTTCCTAGTCGGAAAACGTCGACTTACCTTCCCGAATTAACACCCAATGGTCAACTCCTCCAAGCCTGTCCTGATGATGGCCGGCAACGAGACTATCCTGTTCTCTACATCCCTGTCGCGCTCCAAAATGTAGGCCGCGATGTTAAGCTGCATAAGCAGCAGTTTTATTATTAAAATAAAAATAAAAATAGAAATAAAATCCATCACATTTTTCCAAAATCATAACTGTAATATTAAATGTTATTTTTTGTTATAAAGCCTTATAAGGCTTTCTAGTCAGAAATTTACAAACACATTCAAAGTATGTTTACATGACAGCTGAACTTTTGTTTGCATCAGGTTTCCTATCTCTTTCCAGCAAATTTTTTTTGTCAAGCAACTTCTAGCTGGTTTATTTGACTGACTGTCCGATATGTCAGCCAACATACTTCGCAGGACAGCTGTGACAGCTACAGCTCGATCATTGTTTGCATCAGGACACTGTGACGAGGAGTTCGTCATTTTTGAGTTAAATTGTATTTTTTTCACTGGGCCTAGAAAGCCTTATAAACAAAATTTTCAGTTTTTGCTTTTTGAGTGTTTTTAATAAGGCTTTCTAGCCCCAGTGAAAAAAATATAGTTTAACCCAAAAATGACGAACTCTTCGTCACAGTGTCCTGATGCAAACAAAGACCGAGCTCGAGCTGTCACAGCCCTGCGAAATATGTTTGCTGACATATCGGGCGGTGAGTCAAAAAACCCAGCTAGAAGTCGCCTGACAAAAAACTTTTGCTAGAAAGAGATAGGAAACCTGATGCAAACAAACGTCCAGCTGTGATGTAAACATACTTTGAATGTGTTGGTAAATTTCTGACTAGAAAGCCTTATACCCCTGACTCGAGGTGGTTTCAAATACAGTTTGTCTAGGAAACAGTTTGGCCAATGTTTGACAGATCCAAACGCGCTGGACACCAACCGCCCTTTACGCCCAGCAAAACTGGCAGTGTTGCAAGCGCAAAACATACGTTGCCAGTGCCTATTTATTTTGCATCGGCCAGTCTGTTTCCCGTGGACAGTCTGTAGTTTCAAAAACACCCAAAAAGCAAAAACTGGAAATTTGGTTTATTGGACTTTAAAAAAACTCCAGAATTGAATAAACGTGTATTCGTCCAAATCCTACCCTGACTGACGGACGGGGCCGACAACGGCAAATTTTAACGAAACTTTCACCTGGAATTCGTTCTCTCTCCCATTCATCGCTCATTTCGTTTCGAGTCGTTGACCTGTTCGGTTGTGTTGTTGCTCGCTCTCTCTCGTCGTTCAGATCCACGCGGATTTTTTCACAACAAGACATTCCGCCATTATTGTGACGGCGTTCGAAACCGGCGCGTGAACCCGTTCTGAAAATGCCTCCGAAAAAGAAGGCCGCCGTGAAGGGACCGTTTTTCTTCTTCATGCTGGAGTTCCGGGCCCGCCAGCAGGCCAAAGGTCAGCAGTTTCCCGGCGGGATGGAGCAGGTGATGCGCGAAGCTGGACCGCACTGGGACAAGCTGGACGACGAAATGCGCGAAGTTTACAAGGACAAGGCCAAGGCGTACAAAAAGCTGCCGAAGCAAAATTACGGTGAGAAATACACGGCCCAGGGAATTCCGTACTCGGTGGTCGAAAAGGAACAACGCGAACGGGCCGCCAAGGTGGAGCTGATCCGGAACTCGATTGCGGAGCGCATTCAGACGGCCGTCATTCAGAACAAGCTGGAAACCATGAAGGTCGGATATTATTTTTTTGTTGGGTTTGTTTTTTGGGGAAATGCTAATTTTGAGGTTTGTTTACAGGTTTACTTTATCGCTTTCAACCACTTTTGCAAGACAACTTCAAACGTTTACGTTCCGGCCGAAATGGCCCTGGCAAAGTACAGTCTGGAGACCGGTGTGATGGCCAAGACGCACGAGTACATCAACCCGCAGAAGATTCCGCTGGGACTCGCACTAGACGCGATCACCTGGTCGGAGGAAACGCACCGCCTTCCGGTTCCGCCGGATTCCAAGGGCGAAACGGACTTTTCGGTTCTGCTCGAGAAGCTGCTCAACTTTATCGATTTTGAGGAGGAGAAAAAGTGCAAGAATTTTCTACTGTTCACCGACGCTAAGGATGTCGGCGAGACCGAGAACATCCTTAGCCAATTTACGGAGGACTCCAAGATACTGTTCCCGTTTTTGGTGTGTCCATTGGGCGAGTTTTTCTACCAGCTCAAGGTTGCCACCGAACGGTACGGACTGGGTCTGGACAAGCCAAACTTCCCGGGTCGAACGATCGCCGATGTTCTGCTGAAAAAGGATCCGTACGAGTACACGGGCGGAATATCCTGCGACTTTCACGAAGATCTGGGAAATCCACGCTATTGCGCGCTTTCTCGCGTAATCCGTTGGGCGTACATGATCTCGGACAACTGCTGCCTGGACCTGAACATCGAAGTCATCTCCGGCCAGCACTTGCCAGCCAACGCAGACACTACGCTCTGCTCCGATATGACCCAAAGCGATTCCAAGTCGTTCGTTTCCTCGTCCGACCTCACCCACGTCTCGCTGCCGAAAATCCTCAAGCAAGGACGCTCCAAGAGTCCCTTCCGCAACATGGACGACATCAACGGGTCCGTCATCTACAGTTCCCGCGGAGGAACCATCAAAGACAGCGACCAAAAGAGCGTCGCCTCGGACAAACTGAACGAAACGAACCCATTCTACGCCGCCCTCAAGGCGCGCCCTGGCCCGTCGTCGTCTGCTCTGGACACCAAGAGTTTCAATCCGTTCAGCCGGCAAGCACAGCTGGACGAAACGCGTCAACCGCGCGATGTTGGCGTTGTTGGACATGGTCGCGGAGCGCTGCTCTCCGGGCTGAGGGGCAAATCTGCGTTGGCTGGCGGCGGATTCGCATCGCAGAGTGAAGTCTCTTCGTCGGTTGCGGGCGGCTGCGATTCGTCGGTCAAGTTTAGCGATTGCGACGATGATTAGAGAACGTATTGAGAAGCTATTGCAACGATTATCGAGCCGTTTGATAATTGCAGATGAATTTACCTGTTGACCTCGATTTAAAGCTAATCGAGATAATTGAAAACTTGGCAGTCATATTTACTTTGCCAAATACTATTTGAGCTGGATTTGAACTAAGTTCGATTTGTATTACAGTGTATTGAATAAATTACATTCCGATTCAATTATATTTTTTGTTTTCTCTGTTCGAAATCGGACTACGAAGCTCTAACGAACTACCAAAATTGCATAAAAAAGGACGTTTCCGCACGCTTGGAGTTCATCTGAATCAAGACTTTCCGTAAACCTGATAGGATTTCAATTTAATTAATAAATGTGTTTGAGCTGGTGAGTCGATAAGTATACATGAAGGTGGGTCGAGGATTAAAAATTAAGAATTTCGTTTTTCGAGTGATTTTATAGCCACTTCTGATAATCGAAACTTCAGATAATCGAGTCTAGACTGTACTAAAATGTAAGTACAAAAAATCTTGGTGCAAAAGCGCTGGTTCATATATGCCCTGTGCACCGTTAAATTATTTTAAGAAATCTGATATGTTAAAAAATATCTTGAACTTTTTTTTCAATTTTTTTCAGCCTTGATTTTTTAAATTTATGAATTTGTTTTGCTTTAAAAACTTTTGGTTGTAATTTCTCGATTGTAAAAATTAAAACATTTCAAAAATTCAAAAGTTGAAGAAATTTTTTTTTTAATTTTAAAGTTTGGGAAATTTTGAAAATTATAATTTCTGAAATAAAAAAAATAGAAGGTAAATGTGTATGACTACTGCGAAATAGAAAAAAGAAATAGAATAAAAAAACCAAAATCTGAAAAAATTCAACACTTGAAAAAAAAAATTAATAAGCTCCGACACAAATTATAACAATTTTAAAATTTTTAAAAACTAGTAAGGCCGTTTCCAAATATTTTTTGAAGTTTATGTCGCACCCCCTTTTCAAAATCGGCCTGAAAAATCAGGGGGCAAAATATTTGTTTAAAAATTCAAAATTTTAATTGAAAAAGAAGTCAAATGAACTAAACATAATTTAAAATACATTTCCTGCGTATAAAATTAAATTTAGCATGTTTGAGATCGATCAACAATATTTTTTTTTGTGAAATTCAGTTGCACAGTCAATACTTTGCTATTTTTGAAACTAAAGATTGCAAAACATCTGGGCAGGTGTAAAATGCACTTTAAAACACTTTTTTCATTCAAATGTTAAAATCATGGATTGTATTTTTTTTATTTGTTTATTTTTTTATTGTTTTTTTTATTTATTTATGAAATTTGAAATATAAAAAATCTAAAATTTCAATCTAAAAAATTTAAATAAATACAAAAAACTAACTTAATCCACCTATGTGGTTGGAGCCTTCCTCACTTATTATCAACAATGGCTGATATGATGGAATTGTACAAAAATTTCATCTATTTTTAATATCCGGAATAAAAAAGTACATAAATATCACTTAAGTGGCCATACCTCGAGGCAGGGTTGCCAGATCATCAATGTTTTGGACTCGTTGGAAAGGTCTTTTGATAACCTAACCAACGATGGGTCGGATGGTGGATCCGGACATAGTTTACATACATTTAAGTGAGATCGGGCTTCCAAAAAGTACATCAATATCACTTAAGTCGGGATCTCTCGAGACAGGGTTGCCAGATCTTCAATGTTTTGGATTCGTTGGAAAGGTCTTTTGATAACCTAACCAACGATGGGTCGGATGGTGGATCCGGACATAGTTTACATACATTTAAGTGAGATCCGGATATATGTGAAAACACATTTTTATACATAACTTTAGAACTACTTATCGAAACTTCAATCAGTATAAAACTCGATCTATGGGACCTTAAACCAAGTCGAATGCAACAGGTTCGGGTCAAATCGGTTCAGCCAGTGCCGAGAAACATGAGCTAGTTTGTTGGTCACATACATACATACACACACACATACACACACACACATACACAGACATTTGTTCAGTTTTCGATTCTGAGTCGATATGTATACATGAAGGTGGGTCTACGACGTTTTTATACAAAGTTCATTTTTAGAGCAGGATTATAGCCTTACCTCAGTGAGGAAGGCAAAATCTTGAATGAGAAATATCAGAAATGCTTTATTTTGTTTTAAACTATAAAAATAAAAACAACACTTTGTTTTTTTTAAATACCATCAATTTTTTTTATGGTAATTTCTCGATAGTAAAATTTTGATTGTAGTTCCTTGATGGTTGATCGAAATCCAGAGTCGTGGGTTTTTTTTTGAAAGTATTTTGATCGGAAAAAATGGATTATTCAATTCAATTCAATTCGGTTTTATTTGTGAATAATCAAGTTACAATGAGTTCTATAGGTACATAACGGAGTTTTGGTGTCCCTTTCAGCTATGTTTTACATCATAATTCAATCGAAAAATTATTACTTATAACTATGGAATAGACAAGAGTAAGAAAAAGTTTTCAAAAAACTTACGGAAAGAAAAAATGGATTAAAATTACCATATTCATTAAAAAAAAAAACTTGTTAACTATTTAAAATTCATTGCATGATGTTTATTCACGTAATTAATAAAGATTTTTTTTGAACTAAATACATTACAGTAATGATGTATAAAGCATTATGAATAATATTTTTTTTTACAAAATGTTTGAAAATCAGACTTGGAATTTAGTTACTCTTTAATTAAAAAATTCTGAAATCATAAAAATAAAAATTCAATAATTCAAAAGACACGATCATACAAAATTACAATTTTACAAATCAAAAAATTGAAAAATATAATTCCTTCCAAAAAAATAACTAAACATTTTAAATACACTGAAACCTCGATGCGCAGTGAGAAAAAAAAATAACTCAAAAATTTACTAAAACATGGTTTCTCGCAAAGCAATTCGTCGCCGTCGTGCTAACTTGTCATACGTGCATTTTGGACTAAATTGAGTTAAGAACGCCATTTTGTGCAGCTCACAATGCCTCACCTTTTGACCTTCACAGATCCCCAAGAAATTGATTTCAATCCTGAGATATTCAACGAAACTCCGTGCATTTTTGTCACTTTTCATATGAAAGAAGTTTCAATCTTGTCGCTCCCTGAAAATTGATGTAAGTGCGACAACTGGCCAAAGGAATTTCAGGTCAGAACGCGTTTGACGCACGTACAAGTCAAACTACCGTAAACATTTGTAGTTATAACTCGGGACTCCAGCAACCAACATCAACCAAACTTCGGTACTGTGTACATAATGGTCAGCAAACAACCCGTGTTTATTATTGTTTACATTGCGTGCTATTGTTTTTTGTTTATTCAAGGTCAAACATCAAAACGCGTTTTTCTCGGAACGTCGAAATGGCGGGTGCGACAAGATAGCACGACGACGTCGAATTGGCAAATGGTCGTTTTTGGTCTTAATCACCGTTTTACAAAAAAATAAACTCTTGTGCTAGCACTTGTGTATTTTTTTCAATACTGATCTATAAACAATTGATTGGACTGATATTTGCTGAAAGAAAAAAATAAAATAAAAATCGATAATTAACATTTTTCAAACAAATTAACCGGTTTTTCCGATCATCACGATTTCTTATATGAAAAAAATTCACTTTGAAACAAATCCACTAAAAAAAGATCGAGAAGGCTTTTGCGACGACTGAGCAAAAAAAAAAAACGATGATCTTTATCAATCAAAAAAACCCTCCGATTGCAAATTCAGATTTTACATGAAAAATTAGGGTGAAATTTTTGGACCATAACCACCAAAAGAGTAAAATAATAATAATAAAAGAGCAAAAACCTAAAATGGATTTTTTTTTCAGTTGGTTAGTAATGAAACAAGTTCTTTTTTTATTATTTCAAATATTTTTTATTTAAATTTATTTTATCAAACAATTGTTCCATTTAATTTCCATATGCTTAAAACAGCACGAATAAAACTTAGCTGAATTGTTTTTTTTTTCAATTTTAAATTGTATGATTACGATTAGACTTTTTTCTTACTATAGTAGCTTGCTTCCGAATAATTTTCTGCTCCTGTCTTTAGTAGTATTAATTATTTAGTATATTATTATTAGCTGTGTCTGCGCTCTTTTTTAATTTCATTATTTCTTGATCTAATACGCCTAATGTAGTAGTACACAGTGCTATAGTTTGGTAATCAATTAGATATCGCCGATAAATCTGCAATCATCATCATCATCGTCGCGAGCAACGGGAGAGCGAGTAGCCAAGATTCACTTTTTTGCGGGATGAAAATCTGAAGAAAAATCGTCGTCTAGATTGTTGTTTTTCTTGTAGTTTTTTTTTTCAAAGAGTTTCTGGCGAGTTGTGTTGCATTTATTTTTCATCTCGTTAGCGAGCAAAATGAAGGCCAATGACGGTTTGCGTGTGTGCTTGTGAGTGAGTGTTGGAAAATGAAACCTACTCAGCAGCAGCGATAGCGATTTTGATCCTTTTTTAAGTTTTGTGTTTTCTTCTTCTTAGTTTGCAGGAGATTCGAACTATACTCTTTTATCTAGTTTTATATTTTTTTATATGCTGGTTCGACTCTCTGTTGGCATTTATTGTTTGTATGAAATAAAACCTTTTTTGTTTGTTTTACTTTGAATAATTTTGGACTTTTTTGTTGTTGTTTTTAAACTACACTATCATGCTCTGTTCCACCATAAGTTCTACGAGTTATTTATATTGGATCCGATTTACTTTTGTTTTATATCTGCTCTATTTTAATATGTTTGCATAATACTTTTTGTTGTAGTTTTACACGTTGTTAGATACAGCTACTGGTAGTAATTTATTATTTGTTTTAATGAGTGGGGATATGTGTTAATAAATTTGACTACTTCAATTTTAGGTTCATTCTCCCATTTGCAGATTCATTTCGCTCTCGCGTTCGATCATGAATTCGTTTTTAATTCTCGAAAAAAAGAGTTATCGATTCCGGCGAGTCACCGCTCTCGCAACCCCGATCCGATTGGGCAAGCTTTTCTACGGTGCATTCGAGAGGAATTTCTCTCGTGAGAGAGTGAGAGAAAGACGGGGATTGTAAGCTCGATTGTCGTTCAGCGGTGAGAAAGAGTTGGTTTCGATATTTATCAAGGTTTTCGGCGTAGCGCAGTGGAAATTATTCAAACGGTGCAAAGTTTAGGGAAAAAATCAAACTTGTCTCATCGGATCGGATCTTGGGAGAGGGGATTAATTGGGATCGGTACAAAATCAGAATGACGCGGTTGGTTGGTTGGATGTAATTGTGCTAGTGTCTGATGAAATGACTCAGTTTTTTTTCTAAATTGGTTGACTAATTTGATCAATTGTTGGGGGAACTTCTTGTTGTTTTCTTTTCTTATGGCAATTTGATCAATCTACACTTACTTACACTTTGCGTTTTGGTTCAGGAATATCTACTTGCGTTTATTCAAAATGGTCACAAAAGTCATCAATTTGATTAGAAAACGACGAGACGAAGAAAAAAGCGATCATATTAGACATTACATTTCGTTAAATCATTCAAAATCCATTGTCAACAATTTAACGGTCAATTTGAATAATCAAAAACTCACCGCGGATTTTTGAAGCCTTCGCAGCTATTTTTTATTTAGCACAAACATTGTGGGGTCCTTCCTTCTGACCAAAAAAGACATTTTGTGTCATCTTCATACAATTTTGGCAACTGTCCATACAAAAATGATACTTAAAAAATATATTTTTCTTTTGAAGCAACGATTTTTTTCCTCCATTTTTTAGTATGTCCTTTTAGTGCTGCAAGGTGGTGCCTATTGATGGGGAATATTCAGTGAAAAACGTTACTCAATCTACCTTTAGGTGATTAAAGCCTTCCTCACATTTATATAATAATTTAGCTTGAAATAGATTTTTTTCGATTTAAAAAAAACTGCAGACTTTTTGACGAGAAAATACAGATTCCGCCTTTGAAGAAACTGGCAACCCTTTGAGGTTATGTAGAAGATCACTCTTTTTTGTAGTCGTCTAAACAGCTAAATCAAACTACAAAATTTTCAATACCAAACTGTGAGGCCCTAGACTGGACCAATTAGACATTTTATTGTTTACTTTATAGCCTATTCTAAGTGAGGAAGGCAAATTTAAAGTGAAAAAGGGAATTTTTAAATTACCAAATTTTGTTAACGCAAAACCCCGCAACAAAAATTATGAAATATGATTTTTTTAACCCTCTCACGCCCATGGTTACTCCAGAGCACCAAAACTTTGAACTCAAATATCTCGGAACTGACACAACTTTTCATGGTGCTTTAAGTTGCAGGTGTTCATGTAGAATGTATACTAACATCTCCCCAAATTTCATCAAATTTGGTTAAACACAAGCAAAGTTACAGTGTGAAATGTAAACAAAAATGGGCCAATTTTAGGGAAATAAATAAGACCTGTTTTCGAAAGCCCGTAAAAAATACCAAACACAAAATTTTATGAAACAAAAAATGTTTTGCTATCATTTGAACCTTGGACAAGAACCCCTGTGAATAACATTGTGAGTTTGGACCGGTTTTAAGTGTGTTTCAACCTTTTTCATTTGGTGCACCAGAGCACCACCTAGGCATATGAGCAACTAAATATTCAGGAGCACTTTTTTCTAAATTACAGAAAAAGCTTATTTTTATCAAAACGTTTTGACTATTCATAAACAAGACAAAACATCGTTATTAGACCGATAGTTTTATTACTTTCTTAATTTTTCATGAAAATGGTTGTTTGTGGGTTTTGAATGAGCCAATCAAAGAAACCTGAAAATGCAGAGATTTTAGAATTTTTAGTTAATACTTTAGAAATATGGTCTTACAGCAAAGAATAAGTAGTTTTTAACACATTTCGAAGCGTTTTCAAACAAATGAACCAATAGATTTGAAGAAAACGAGATTTTGTGGTTTAAAAAAAAGTTGTTCATATTCCTGATGGTGCTCTGGTGCACCACTTCAAATTCTACTTTTTTGCCCCAATTCGATGTTTGTGGGTCAAAGTAAAGTATTTCCTGCATTATTGTACCAAATTTAAGCCATTTACTATTTTTACGATAAGCAAACAGCTCTGGGCGTTAGAGGGTTAAAACAGGGGTGCCCAACCTTTTGGCTCTGCGGGCCAGATCTAATTTTTCTGAAGCAGTGGCGGGCCGGAACTAATATTTGATAAAAGTTGAAAAAGTATAAACACATTTTTTTTTTTCAATTTTCTTATGACTAGTTCTTTTAAAGTAAATACATAAAAGAACTAGTGTTGCAAATATGATTCATATATCTTGATTATAAGAATGAAAAACAAAGATAACATTCAAAAATGTGTTTATTTGATTTTTTTAAATTTTTGTTTGTTTAATTGTTTAAAATTGTATAGATTTTGTTTGACAATTGCATTAAAATACCTTGATATATATATATAAAAAAAAACATTCGAATTTCAATGATCATTGCAATTTTTTGAAGTTTGTGATAAATTTTGTAATATTTTTAAAATATTTGCAGCGATCTATTTTCAGTATGAATAATTAGATTTTTTAAGCTTATAAAAAAACTTAATCAATTAAAAGTTGTTCTGGAAAAATACATTATTTTTGCTAAACTATTTATTAAAAAAAAGAAAATAGAAAACAAACTTCAATTTGAAGTAAACAAACATTTAGTCTTTTTTTTGTAAATTTTAAGTTTTTTCATAATTTTACAAAATGGATAGTTTTGTTTTTCTGCACAATTTTTCAATCAAAAACATCAATTTAAAAATTATAAGAATTAAATTCAAACATGAAGAATGTTCCTACTATATGTTAAAATTTGATCTCAAGCTTATTGATTTAATTCAGACAATAATTTTATTTATTTAATACTTCATGAACAGCCTCAACGGCCGGTCATAGAACTATTTTGAAAAGCCGTCGCGGGCCGGATGGAATGGCTTTCCGGGCCGGACGTTGGGCAGGCCTGTTTTAAAACAAGGGTCCTGATTTTCGGTTCAAAGATCAGAAATCAGAGCTCGCAACCATTCGCGAGCTGCCAGAGACTTGCTCAATCGCTTCTCCCAGCGACACAAATACTTCGTGGATTTCTTTGCCTATCCGCCTATCATTTCTTTGCCGATCCGAGTCACACACGAATACGTTTAGAGAGGAGAGAATCTAACAACATGCTAGCCCGGCGCTCTTTTGGCCTGCACTACCACAGTTTTCCATAAATTTGTATTTGGCATGATGGAAATTGCTTTTAACACTCCTTTTCTTTATCTCGTTGACGTACACTCGCCGAAGATTCTTTTGCTATCTCAGAAAACCGCAAAGAAAAAACGCTAGAGGGGGATTGGGAACCGTCCACGAATTAATTGAGAATCTCGCTACAAAAAGAAGGGCAGTCAAAGTTGGGAGATGAAAATTCTGGCTTGATGATTGTAGTCGCTGAGAACTGAAAGTTTGATATTTTTACAATAACTAGTCCTCAGCAATACCTTACACTTTGCCGAAGACACCAAATCGATCAGAAAATTCCATGTTTTCTTAACCTTTTTTTTCCTCATTGTACCTAGTGATACAAAAATGATAAATCATTTACATTTAAAGTTATAGAAGTGTTTAAATCACGAAAAGCAAACTAAAGCTGAGAGCCAAAGCTGACCACCTATTATGTAAATCAATTGTAATAATTATAAGAAAGATTTTTTTTTTTCAATAAAGTATATTTAATTAAAAAAATACAGAAAATTCCTTTAAAATTTACAAATTTCGGGAAATTATGATGCTGATGATTTTGAATGTTTGGGACATTAAAAAAAATAAACAGCCATTTTCGAGTTCTACTTATTTTCCAAAAAAAATTAATACATTTTTGCATTTTAAAAGCGTTTGAAAAAAGGTCAAGTGGTTATGTTAGAGACATGACCAGTATGACAAAGATTTTTCATTTATTATTTTGACAATTTGCATCGCTGCGGTGAATAATTACTTTCAGTTACTAGAAAGGGGGAGCGAAATCGAAAAATCAAAATTAAAAATGATCACTTTTCTTCTTCGTCAAGCTAAGTTCGAATTAAATTGATGTAGCGTAACATGATCACTTCGGGGCTGTGATGGTTCTATATTTAACCGTTGACGAACGATACCACATTTAGACTTGAACCAAATTTGGTGAGATATCTATTTTTTCATATCCCTCTAATCGTAACTACGTGTACTTTTTTTTGTTTGTTAGAGATATTATCTTTGTTCTCGTAACCGTATAATAATGTGCACACCTAGGATTTCTTTTTACAAATTTCATCATTCTTCTGAACGTTTCCTTAAAAATATTTCATATTCTGCGAAACTTTGCGATTGCGTCTCTACGTGTTGCTTTCTATCAAATACTGAGTAAAATCAAGCTTTATTACGAAATTTGGTCTGCCATTTTTTTTGTTGCTTTTACTAACAAACAATCGAAAGGAAACGCTTTCCTCCTCACTAAACCGCTAACCTGAAGCTACTCTCCATGCTTGCGCTCTGCTTAAGCTTAAGTTTTAAGTGTTCACAGCATCTTTTCATTCCGCGTCGGAAAGCTGCAGCAGCGAGTCTCCGGATTCGATCCGGAGCCCTGTGCGTTTTCCCCCTCACTATCCTAGGCGCCACATTTTAACATGCGATTAAATGTGTGCAGTTGCTACGCTTTTCCCGTTTGTTCCGTTCCGTTTTATAAAAAAAAACACACACCTTTTTTTCTCTACCTTGGCCACTGTTTTTTGTTTGTTTGTGCAACTTTGCTTAATCCTTAAACCGAGAGTTGTTCTTACACGAATAAATCACACAAGTTTATCTTATATCGTAACGGACCGACTATCCGTGCCTACCAATGCAAGAGTTTGAATTTTTAACTTAGCGAACTAAACTGTACAGAAACTGTGAAGAGTTGATTCGAAAATAGAAAAAAAATGTACAATAATATTCTGAAACAACAGATAACTCCCAACAAGTTGAGCGCGCTGTTCAAACCTTTGGTCACGAGTTCTTCGTATAATCTCTTCTCATACTTACCCCTGATTCGCACTCTCGCTCTTTCTTTCATTTTTTTTTAAGTAGCTGCTAAACTAATGACTTTTTTTCTGCTGAAATCCCCCTCCTCCTCCTACTGGTCGTCCGTGAACGGGTGCTCCGAGGTGTCGCTGATGTTTTTGCGCCGGTTCTCGAGGATCCGCGTCGCCTGCTCGAGCGTCTCGAGATAGAACAGACGCCCCGAGGAGGAGTCCTCGTGCGTCGAGTACTTGGTCTCGTCGAAGCCGAACGTGTACCCGAGGATGATGTTGAAGGCGGACGTGTCGTACCCGTGGCAGCCCGAGTACCGGTACTGGGGCTTCTTGTTGTACTTGCAGCCGCCGGACTGGGCACCTGGGAATGATAAATTCGCGACAAACGTACAAAAGAGTTTTATAATAATTTATTTTTTTATGAAATAAAAAAAAAGTATTTCAGGACAAAAATTAAGGTTTCCATCATAAACGCCCTTTTTTTTGCTAAAAATATTTTTTTTTGCTAAAATCCAAGATAGAAGTTAAAACATTTAGAAATTTTATTAAAAAACTAAATAAAATTTAAATTAAATAAAACAAATAGAAACCCTAAACCGAACCTAAAATATGATTCCAAAAATGCTCCAAAGTTATCAGATTTTCTGTAATTTATGATGGTGACAAAAATGGTTTCATTTAAGAATTAAGAATACTGCTGAGCAATTCCATGTCAAACAGGGAATCTGTTGTGCCCGACCCTCTCCAATTTCAATGAAACTTTGTAGACATGTTATCCTACGCTTATATAAGTCATTTTTGTGTATATGGAGCCAGTTACACTTGATAATGACATTTAGGAAGCGCGCGAGTGTTTTAAATATTTTTGTATTTCGTAATTTAAATATTGCTGTATCTTGAAGCCGTTGCATCGTATCAAAAAGTGGTCAAAGACAAACTTTGATTGACTTTGATTTTTTTAAAGTTCAAAAGTCAACGATTGTTTTTTTCGTTCAAAATTTATTTTCACAAAAATTGCCTAAGATGTTACAAAAAGACTCACGAAATATTCAGTATGGAGCAACTCACCTAAACAAAATACAAAAATCATTTACTGAAACTTTTTTTTTTTGAAAAGTGCTCTAAACATCCAAATTTTCAAAAACCGAACACGAGAGTCGATTCTCAGACAATTTTACATAAAAGTTTCCATATTGACCATTGTCCTAAGTCCAATCCTTGTAAAGTTACAGCGGCTTTAAAAATAGGTTTTTTCATAGATCTAGAGTTTTTTTTCTCAAAAATTATTTTCCCTAAAAGAACACCCAGTTAGCAAAATCTAAACGTAGAAATATGTATCCTCCCTGCAAAGGCTTATGAATTGATCTCAGTTGAAAGGTTCTCCAAATCTCTGAATTGAAAATGTAACATCCTGGAGCAGAACAGTTAAATTCTAATAAAAACACTATTGAATTGAAAAAAAAAATAGGTTTTTTGATGGTTTTGGTCTATATGACAGACTTGATTTTTCAGTCTTGAAAATATTTTTATCGGAAAGCTCTCTTTGTCTTTGACTACATTTCAATTGGATGTATGGGCTTACAGATATAAGCTTATTACATTGCGCATAACTGAAAACATAATATTTTTTCAGTGTAGTATAGTAACCTGGATAGTCTGGATAGATCTATAAGCCCATACATCCAATTGAAATGTGGTCAAAGACAAACTTATGGGAAATTGGACAAGCTTTCCGGTAAAAATATTTTCGAGACTAAAAAATCAAGTTTGTCACAGAAATTGCCAAAAACCATCAAAAAACCAATTTTTCAACATTTTTATTTTTAAAATCGCTGTAACTTCACAAGGATTGGACTTAGGGTAATGGTCAATATGGAGACTTTTATGTAAAATTGTCTGGAGAATCGACTCACGTGTTCGGTTTTTGAAAATTTTGACGTTTAGAGCACTTTTCAAAAAAAAAAAAAAAAAAAAAAAACGGTTTCAGTAAACGATTTTTGTATTTTTTTAGGTGAGTTGCTCCATCCTGCATTTTTCGTGAGTCTTTTTGTAACATCATATGCTATTTTCACAAAAAAATTGAGCGAAAAAAAAATCATGGGCTCACCTTTAAATTTGACTTTTAAACTTCAAAATCAAAAAATCTCCTAAAAGTGGAGTGTTTTTTTCAGTGTATTTTTTTCGGAAAGCCCGTCAAATTTCCTACAAGTTTGTCTTTGACCACTTTTTGATACGGTGCAATGGCTTCAAGATACAGCAATATTTAAATTACGAAATACAAAAATATTTAAAACACTTACGCCCTTCTCAAATGTCATTATCGAGTGTAACTGGCGCCATATACACAAAAATGGCTTACATGAGCGTAGGATAACATGTCTACAAAGTTTCATTGAAATCGGAAAGGTTCGAGAAAAAAGTACCTAAAACATTCCTCTTTTGGGTTGGAATTGCTCTGCAGTTCTTTTTTTAAAGGTGTTGAATTAAAGAGTTAAGGAATTTTGAAATTATGAACTTTAAATTTAAGAATTTAAGCATTTAAGAATTTAAGAATTTTAGAATTTAAGAATTTTAGAATTAATTAAATCCTTAAAAAAAATCTTTTGACTTTTTAAATTCTTGATTTTTTTTAATTTTTAAAATTTTTGGAGTTTGGAGTTTTAAAAACAACTTATTTTTTGAATTTTTGAATCTAAATTTAAAAATTTTTGGATTTAAAAACTATTAAAATCTAAAAAGTTTTGAGTTATTGAATTTGCGAAACATCAAATTTTGGAGCAATCATATTGAATGTTTTGGTCTTTTCATTTTTCCCCAATAATGTTTAAATTAAAAAAAAATCTATCTACTGATTAAATCGCATCTTGATTGAAAGGCTAAAAGCCAGGTTCTGTTACCTCCATCTAGCTCATATTTGAGATTGGATCACAGTACGCCCACCGGAACACGCCCCAATAATTATTTTTGTTACATCATAATGTTTATCTTCGGGAAAAGTTTGAAATGTGATGCATTAGTTTAAAAATTGAATAAATCCAGTATGAAATAAACAATAAATAAGGTTAAAAACATGACTCAAAACTCCAAAGGAATTAAATATGCAGAGGCTGTAAGCAGATGTTACAAAATCCTTAACAATGCATTTAAAAAATAATCTTTTCATGAAATTTAATTCGACGATTCTTATTAAGAAAATACAAACAAACATTCGAAAAAAAGAATCAAATTGGTTTCAGTAACAACTTGTAAGAAATCGAAGTTTTTGCACTCAGTGAAAAAAAAATCCTAATTCCTGTAAGTATTTTTCTTTATAACTTGAAATTAATTCTATTTCTCTATATCAATTTATTTATCAAAATTTACATCCGCGCGTAATCCGCGCTGAACAAAATTAGCCAGCGAATCCGCGCGAAACGCGCGATCCGCGCCGTCCGTAACAACCCTGTTGTTTCAACTTGTTTGTAATATGTTTTCATGATTAATTTTTTTTTGCAAAAATGATGGATTTTGTCGTTTTTTCAGAAATTTCGAATGACAAAAAAAACTCAAAAATACAAATATAGAAAAGATAATTTAATAAGATTTTTTTTTGATTTAATAAAATTAAATATGGAAATTAAGAAATAATGTTACTTTTTATCTATAAATTTAAAAATACAAATATACAATAGATAAAAAAGTCAGAAATTTTGAAATAAAAAAAAATGCTAAAACGCAAAAAAAAGTGTTGAAAATGATAAAAACTCAAAAACCAACAAATCTTCAATTCAAAAAAGTAGAAAAAAATTAAAAAAATTCAAAATAACAAAAAAAAAAATAAAAAATCTAAAAACCCAAAAAATAAAGAAAAAAATAATTAAGTTAACATTTTACAATTTAAGAGTTTAAGAATTCACGAATTATTGACATTAAAAATTTAAGACTTTAGGAACCTTAGATTTTTTTTAGGATTAAGCACTAGCGTGCCCAGGTCCTCAAGGAAGGTGGGGCAAAAATATTAGAGTTTTCAAAAATTTCGTCGTTTATGGACACCCCCTGCCCAATTTTAGAACAAATTTCCGAGGATGGTGGGGCAACTGCCCCATGTTGCCCCACCCTGGGCACGCTAGTGGGATTAAGAATAAAAGAACCTAAAAATTGAAGAATTGATTAAGTGGAGAAAAGAAAAATTTAATAATTTAGGAATTTAAAAATTTAAAATTTAAGAATTTAAGAATTTAAGAATTTAAGAATTTAAGAATTTAGGAATTTAGGAATTTAAGAATTTAAGAATTTAAGAATTTAAGAATTTAAGAATTTAAGAATTTAAGAATTTAAGAATTTAAGAATTTAAGAATTTAAGAATTTAAGAATTTAAGAATTTAAGAATTTAAGAATTTAAGAATTTAAGAATTTAAGAATTTAAGAATTTAAGAATTTAAGAATTTAAGAATTTAAGAATTTAAGAATTTAAGGATTTAAGAATTTAAGAATTTAAGAATTTAAGAATTTAAGAATTTAAGAATTTAAGAATTTAAGAATTTAAGAATTTAAGAATTTAAGAATTTAAGAATTTAAGAATTTAAGAATTTAAGAATTTAAGAATTTAAGAATTTAAGAATTTAAGAATTTAAGAATTTAAGAATTTAAGAATTTAAGAATTTAAGAATTTAAGAATTTAAGAATTTAAGAATTTAAGAATTTAAGAATTTAAGAATTTAAGAATTTAAGAATTTAAGAATTTAAGAATTTAAGAATTTAAGAATTTAAGAATTTAAGAATTTAAGAATTTAAGAATTTAAGAATTTAAGAATTTAAGAATTTAAGAATTTAAGAATTTAAATTTAAGAATTTAAGAATTTAAGAATTTAAGAATTTAAGAATTTAAGAATTTAAGAATTTAAGAATTTAAGAATTTAAGAATTTAAGAAATTAAGAATTTAAGAATTTAAGAATTTAAGAATTTAAGAATTTAAGAATTAAAGATTTTTACGAATTTAAGAATTTAAAAATTTAAGAATTTAAGAATTTAAGAATTTAAGAATTTAAGAATTTAAGAATTTAAGAATTTAAGAATTTAAGAATTTAAGAATTTAAGAATTTAAGAATTTAAGAATTTAAGAATTTAAGAATTTAAGAATTTAAGAATTTAAGAATTTAAGAATTTAAGAATTTAAGAATTTAAGAATTTTTCAAGGTTTCTATTTTGCAAGGCGGTACATTTGTCTCTAAATCGCAAAATGTATGAAAATAAAGTAAAACATTTAAAAAAGAACATTAAATACGAGGACATGTATCTGTTCGTCACGTCGTAAACCATTTGCAAGTAAATAAAAACACTCCATTATTGATAAAAAGTATTTACAGCCAGATAACCACCAGGGCAAATAAACAGTCCCGCCACACACAAACTCACCGATAGGGTGCAAACACTCGGGCGTCAGCATGCAGCGCACCCAGGGCAGCATAATCTTCTCGTTGACCGTCGGCGTCCCAGCGAAGAACACAAAGTCCAGCGAAACCATCGGCAGAAAGAGGAAATTGTCCGCCTCGGTGTCAAAGTAGTCGAACATCTTCGGATGCGTCCGACTGGTGACCGCCTGCTGGGTCGTCCAGCCCATCACGCCACTGGTGCTGTTCTCAGTCTTGGTTCGCATATCGGCCACATCCTTGCCGGTGCCCCGCAGCCGGACGCTGTTCTCGGTGAAGAGGATGGAGCGGGCCCGGGCGAGCGCGTCGTGGATCACGATCGGCCGGAACGCGTGCATGTTTTCGTCGGTCACGTACGACGGCAACGGGGCGAGCCGATCGCCAAAGCTTATCACAGTGCAGCGCGTGCTGTTGCAGAAGGCCTGCAGCGTGTGCAGGTCGACCTCGGACAGCCCGAGGTCGTAGATCAGCAGCTGCTCGTTTGGCAGCTTGGTCGCGATGTTTTGTGCGTACAGAATGGTCGAGGCCACCTCACCGGCCAGGGCGTACGTTACGATCGAGAAGTTGTGCCGCGTGCCGTTGTACAGCGGCTGGGTGAACCCGAGCAGGGCCAGGTACTTCGGGTCCATTTCCGGGTGCTGCTCGCTGCTGTCCCGGACCATGTTTTTCTGAAAAATGCACAAACACGGATTAGTGCTATAGAGTTCAATCAATTCAATCAACAGCGCGTTCCCTTACCTGCAGGTTGCGCAACTGCTCGTGCGTCTGCGACATAATGTTCTTGATCGAGTCATTCTGCTGGCCGGCCGGTCCCAACAGTATCAAGAGCACGCTGGTCGTTATCACGCCGATCAGAATCAGGAGGAAATGTTTCGTCCGCATGGCTGGTTTGCTAAATCTGCTGCTGCTGCTGGTGCTGAGATTAAGTTTCTACTACTCCACTAGATGGTCAATTCCTGGTGGCTTCAATTCGATTGCGTCGTCAACGCGCCCGGGGGTTCTTTCGAGTCCGGAGTCGTAGTACAGAGCTGGAGGAATGTTCGTTCGTCAACAGTGCGTTCGTTGATTCTAAAGCACCTCCCGATCGTTTTCGCGTATGCTACGATCGAAGGTGACTGATATCTGCGAAAAAAGAGGGAGAAAACGGAAATGATAAGCAAGGGGTGTTGACTATCTGAGTTAGGAAGTAAATATTTGCATATCCGTTCAATGTTTCGCTAGAGTGACACGCAACAGCACAATTTCACTCATACCGCATGATTGACATCCAACATAATGACGATGCAGTGTTGTTAGGAGAATACTGAATAAGCAGTTGTTGGTAATTTAATTTCTTCTAGACAACAAAGGGACCATCCATAAACCACGTGGACACTTTTTTGGAAATCTCGAACCCCCCCTCCTCGTGGACAATTGTCCATACAAAAAAAATCTTTTTTGTATGGAGCGTGGACAATCGCAAACCCCCTTAAAGTGTCCACGTGGTTTATGGATGGTCCCAAAGGTAACGAGTCAATTATAATTACTTTGATAATAATTACTCTGGCAAAAATGATCTGTTTCTGATGAGTGGCCAAAGTGCCTCAAAAAGTGACATTTTTGAAAAAAATGTATTTTTACGGGTTAAATCCTATTTAAAATTGAAGGGCGGAGCGCCAGCTCCTGTTACGTCCATTCAAGCTCATATTTGGGATTTAGGCTCGAATGCCCGCCAAAAAGTAATTTTTGTTACATCCTAGTAAATCTGTCGAGAAAATGCACTATTTTTATAAATAATCATCAAAACAATTAAAAAGTCAGCTAATGTTGCATTAAACGTGATTTGTGCAGCTACCAGGAGTGAAATAATCCATTTAATCAAAATTTCATAACTTTTGATTGTTTCTATATATATACGGCGTATACGCAGGATAAGGGTGGCCCATTCTGCCCCAAAGTGGATTTTTATTTAACACTTCCACCACCAAGCCTCTAAATGATTAGATGGTTCCGTTGTTGTTTGATAACCTTCGTAATAGCTCCTGAGCAATTTTCTACCAAAACCGGAAATGGATTTTATTTGTATTTTTTGATTTGGCTCAAACTTTGTGGGGGCCTTCCCTATGACCAAATAAACTCAAAAAATCAAACCATCCACATTAACGACCCCCGGGTCTTTTGTGGTCTCTGTTGCAAGTTTCTGCTCGAACCTAGGAGTCCGAAGGCTTGAATGGGGAGAACACCCAAACCTCTTTTTACTCCAAGGAACCTTTCACCCCAGTGTTTGAACTGACGACCTTTGGATTACGAGTCCAACCGCCGCCAGCGATTCCACCGGAGTAGGCTTGGTTTGGTGTGTTGATTGTACTTATGGCATGGAGACAACTCCTACACCTGGAATGACTTAACGGCCTAACAACCAAGGCCGGGACCGACATTTTACTTCCTCATCCGATGGAAGGTTGCAGCAGATGGGAATCGAACCCAGAATCATCCGCTTACAAAGCGGACAGCGTAACCATTCGGCCACGCACTGCCCCACCAAATAAACTATTTTGTGTGATTGGTTCATCCATACAAGTCTCAATACAATTTTGGCTGCTGTCCATATAAAAATGGTATGTAAATATTCAAACAGCTGTAACTTTTGAGTGAATTTTCTGATCAATTTGGTGTCTTCGGCAAAGTTGTAGGTATTGTTGAGGACTTTTGAGAAAAAAAATTGGTACACGGAAAAAAAAATTGCAGATTTTTTTATCAACTTTTCTTTCACTAAAACTCAATTTCCCAAATACGTATTTTTTGATTTTCGAGATTTTTTGATATGTTTTAGGGGACAAAATCCGCAACTTTCGAGCCATAGAGAAACATGGTCAAAAATCTGCCGCCGGGTTATGATTTTTTTTAAATAGTGATTTTTGAAAAAAAAAAAACGAAGTTTCATGCAAAAACAAGTTTGACATAATTTTTAATGCAAAATTGAATTTGCAATCGAAAAGTACTTTACAGATTTTTTGATAAAGGGCTCCGTTTTCAAGATATAGCCACCGAAAGTTTGATTTTAGCGAAATATTTGCAGTTTTTCAATTTTTTAAAATAGTGTCAGCTCCCTCCGTGTACGCACGAGAGCATGCAGCTAGTGCTCAGTGCTCCATCGTTTTTTCGATTTTTTTCGCCGTAATTGATTGTGGTTACCCGCGAGTTTGCTTCTCCAGCATGCCAAAGGCCGGCCGTGGCCGTGGCAGTTCGAGTGTGGCCTCGAAAAACCCACGAAGTTCGTCTACCGGCCGTGTGCAAAAAGGTAAACAAACCAACGCCGTGTCGACCGCCATCGCGCAGGGGAGCGTGAACGCAGAAGGCATCGACAAAAAGTTACTACATCACGGATATGTCCCAAGATCACCAGTGCGAACCCGTTCCGGTACTTCCGGTGCCACGACCAGTGGCACATCAACATCCGCCAACATCCCCATCAGGAACGAGTTCCAGATGCTGAGCGACGACGAAGAAAATAACAACAACACCGACGGTAGCACCACTACCGACGACGACGACGACGATGGTCGTGCACGGAAAAAAGTGCCGACGCCAAAAAAGAATAATTCTCCAACGGAACGAAGACCACCTCCAATTTTTGTTTTGGACACGTTGGCGGACGATGTTGACGATTTGCTGGAAGTCCTCGGATATTGTCTGAAAATCGGTAAGTCGGCAGTGCAAGTGATCACACTGACCAAAAAGAATTTCGACCTGGTGTTTGAAGAATTGAAGCGTAGCAACTTCAACTTCTACACATTCAACCCCGAGAAGCCCCCTGTTAGGGTCGTCTTGCAGGGTTATCAAGACCGTCCGATCTCCGACCTGAAGGGTCACCTTTCGGACGCCGGAATAAAACCGCGGGAGATTAAAGTGCTCTCGCGCAAGACAACGGTAACAGGTACACACACACTGTACTTGTTGTACTTCGATCGCGGCACCGTCAAGATCCAAGACCTGCGGCGGACTAAAACGTTGGACGGTTTTTGGGTAAACTGGCGGTTTTACACCAAGAACCCGACGGACGTAGCGCAATGCCACCGTTGCCAGAAATTCGGCCACGGCTCGCGGAACTGCAACCTCCGGCCCCGCTGCGTGAAGTGCGGTGAGTCACACTTCTCGGAGGCGTGCGCACTGCCACGAAAGGCAGACTTGGGGGACAAGGCAGAACAAACCAAGCCGCGCGTAAAGTGCGCGAACTGTGACGGCAACCATACCGGCAATTACCGCGGATGCGTCGCGCGCAAGGCCTACCTCGAGGAGCAGGAAAAGAGGAAGAAGAAAGCGTCCCACCCTCCTCAGCAAAGTACGAGCGCAGCCGTTCCTGCAGCTGGACAGCGTACGGTTCCAGCGGAAAACTCAGCGTTCCCTCCTGGTTGGGGGCGTTCGTTCGCCAGCGTGGTCGCTGCCGGTAGCGGCAGTACGGCCCAGCAAGAAGTCACCGGGGAAGATCTCTTCACCCTGCCGGAGTTCTTTGCTCTCGCGGGGAAGATGATGACGCGGTTTCGGAGCTGCCGGAACAAGGCAGAACAATTCCTGGCCCTTGGGGAACTGATGATCAAACACATCTACAAAGGATAAATTACCTGTGATCTAGATATAAGCTTTCTCTTCCTCTATCCCCTTTCCTTTGCAATTTCTGTAAGTTTTTTTTATAGTTTTTTCTTAATCTTGCTAGTGCCTTAGTTAAAGAAATAATTGTTCTTAAATGGATTATGATGCAACACACAGATGTAAGGAACTCCAAAACTCTGTTATGCACTTCAAAATAACTCATTGTATCTTGATTATTCACCAATAAAACCGAATTGAAAATTGAAAAATTAAAATAGTGTCCATCAGTGGCCATTTCTAAAAATATTTTTTTTGAGAAGTTCAGAAAATTTGCTATAAAATTGTCTAAGAGACATTGAAGATTAGACCTCGGGTTGCTGAGATAGAGCCGCTTTAAGAAAAAGAAACACGAAAATTGAAGTTTTCTTAATCTCACCAAAACAACCCACCATTTTCTAATGACCATATCTCAGTAAATAATGGTCCGATTTTCAATGTTAAAACATGAAATATTCGTGAAATTTTCCGATCTTTTCGAAAAAAATATTTTGAAATTTTTTAAATCAAGACTAGCATTTTTTATAGGCGTAATATTCAATGCTTGGCCCTTTTAAAATGTTAGTCTTGATTTAAAAATTTTCAACATATTTTTTTCGAAAAGACCGCAAAATTTCACGAATGTTTCATGTATTAACATTGATAATCGGACCATTAGTTGCTGAGATATCGAGCCAGTTACACTCGATAATGACATTTGAGAAGGGCATAAGTGTTTAAATATTTTTGTATTTCGTAATTTAAATATTGCTATATCTCGAAGCCGTTGCATCGTATCAAAAAGTGGTCAAAGACAAACTTGTAGGAAATTTGACGGGCTTTCCGAAAAAAAAATACACTGAAAGAAAAAAACACTCCACTTTTATGAGATTTTTTGATAAGCTAATTTACTATCCAGGTTACTATACTACACTGAAAAAATATTATGTTTTCAGTTATGAGCAATGTTATTAGCTTACATCTGTAAGCCCATACATCCAATTGAAATGTGGTCAAAGACAAACTGATGGGAAATTGGACGAGCTTTCCGGTAAAAATATTTTCGAGACTGAAAAATCAAGTCTGTCATATAGAAATTGCAAAAAACTATCAAGAAACCTATTTTTTCAACATTTTTATTTTTAAAACCGCTTCACAAGGAATGGACTAAGGAAATGGTCAATATGGAGGCTTTTATGTAAAATTGTCTGGAGAATCGATTACCGTACTCGGATTTTGAAAATTTTGACGTTTAGAGCACTTAAAAAAAAAACAGTTTCAGTAAATGATTTTTGTATTTTTTTAGGTGAGTTGCTCCATCCTGCATTTTGCGTGAGTCTTTTTGTAACATCTTAGGCTATTTTCACAAAAATTTTGAACGAAAAAAAATATCGTAGGCTAACCTTCAAATTTGATTTTTAAACTTTAAAATCAAAAAATCTCAGTGGAGTGTTTTTTTCTTTCAGTTACTTACGCCCTTCTCAAATGTCATTATCGAGTGTAAATGCCTAGGATAACATGTCTACAAAGTTTCATTGAAATCGGAGAGGGTCGAGAAAAAAGTACCTAAAACATTACTGTTTTGGACTGCAATAAGCTTTATTTCCATATTGGTTTTATCTAATTGGTATCTTGTATGCAAAGTTAAAAGCATAAGAACACGGATTTTTTTCCCGATTTTTGAATTAATTTTGTTCAATGGCAAATGATTTCCAACAATTCGATATTAGGTTTTACGCCGACTCGATTTGGAGGTTAGAAAGGAGTGCACTGTTTACATGGACTTAGCACAGTTCGATGCGGTCGTCGATTTTGTTCGGGGAAATTTGTCGACAATCGACGAAGACCATGTAAACAGTGCACATGAGCTGTCAAATGACGTCACGGTGTAAAACCTAATTGTCTGATCTCATAAAAAAATATGTTGAAAAATTTTGGCATCAAAACAAACATTTCAAAAGGCCGTTATATCAAACCCATAGAATGGCTGGGAAGGTCTTTCGATTACCTATCCCATAATAGGTCGTATGACGTATCCGGATATAGGTTTCATTGATCCGACTTAGAAAATATAACATAAGTGGTCTTAACTCGAGACAAGGTTGCCACATTTTCAAAGTTTTAGAGACTTTTGGAAGGTATTTTGAATACCTATTAGGATGTAACAAAAATGACTTTTTGGCGGGCATTCAAGGGTTTGTTCCGGTGGGCATACTAAGCCCAAATCCAAAATATGAGCTTGATTGGACGTAACAGGAGCTGGCGCTCCGCCTTTCGATTTTAAATGGGATTTAACCCGTAAAAAAGATTTTTTCAAAAATGTCACTTTTTGAGGCATTTTGGTCACTGAAGCGTTTATTTTCAAATTTGGAGCACCCTGGAGCTCGCTACAGGCCTTCAAAGTTTGACATTTTTTCGAAAAATCGGTCCCCATTTAAAATTGAAGGGCGGAGCGCCAGCTTCTGTTAAGTCCAATCAAGCTCATATTTTTTATTTGGGCTTAGTATGCCCACCGGAACAAACCCTTGAATGCCCGCCAAAAAGTAATTTTTGTTACACTCTAATACCTATTGATCCGGACTTAATTTGCATACAGATCGGTCTTCCAAAAAGTACGTAAATATCGCTTAAGTGGCCTTAAGTTATGAGAGGGTTGCCAGATTGGTTACCTAACTATCTATTGTTTAGAGAAAAAATCAAAAAGTTTCGGATGTCGCGATGGCTGTTACGACGCCTTGCAGACTAACCCGAGACATGAAGGCCTTACCTCAGTGAGGAAGGCAAAAGGGTTAAACATCTTTAATTGCTAGTGATAAATCATTAATAAATTTGAAACAAGAATGGGGTTATAATATATCGTTCATTAGCCTTGCACCATGTGCAGTGTATACTTCGCAGTGCCATTGCACGAGTACAAATCCGAATGAAATTCCCATTTCAGTCGTTGGACCGGTGCAAGTGAATACTTTGTTTGCGCCATGATAAAGGGTTTATTTACGTTTTGCTTCGCTCGGGAAGCCGCAAGTTTACTAGTCGAGTTGAACGAGGGCCGACACAACAGCGTGTTGTATTTCTTTTCCCACGAGCTCTGTTGGGTGACATCGTTTTGTTTTGCATTGATAGTGGGTACAATATTTGTGACTCATAAAACGTTTATTGTTATTAGTGAGAGTTTGATTTGTTTTCCGAAAAAAAAATCTCTACATTCCGCTAAGGATGATCTCATCTTTTAATGAACCGTTTCTAAAAATAAAAATCACTCCAGTTTTATTCGTGCAAGAGAGTATTTGAAATATAAACAACAACGAAAATAAAGAAGAACTAATTAGCACTTCCCGCCAAGTCTGCTTGATTTCAGCAGATATAAAAACGAGGGTAGGTTTATAGTGTATACACAGCAAAATTGCAGCAGTTGCTAAATGTGCACTTTCCTTGCCTGTTTTTTTTTTGCTGCCACCGCTACATTCAACGTTTCCGGTGCTAGATTTATCCCGGCTACCGACACCTACTAATTAAGTTGAAAGTTTGTATAGTGAGAGTTGAGCCTCGTGCAGGCGGCGCACACTTGTTGAAAATTCTCTTTGCCATTAGCCTTTCTTTCTGTATACTTTGCATATATTGCCATATCGTACAGACTTTGGGTCTAGCCTTCGGCAGAATGACCAGCAACATAAATGAAATTTCCACAGGCTAAACTAAAGTACCGTAATCGAGGGTGACATTGATATTTGTTTTGTGCGCAAATTTTATTCCCAAAAACTTAAATTTCAAAGTCACCCCAGCTACCGACACCCCAAGCAGACCGGCCCTAAACGACCAATTTCGGGGACCGCGGTGAGACGGAGTGGCGTCGCGACGCCATGGTCGTCGCCGTCGTCGCGCAGAGAAAAGTTAATTACAATCCGCAGTGCAGTAGCAGGCAGCACCGGCCGCAGAATAATGTGATTTCGTTTCTGCACGAAATTCGACGACGACCTGACGACTGGCCGGGTTGGTTGGTTGGCAGCAGGGCTTTCCTATGGGCTCACGGAGACGGAGTCGCCGCGGTCAACGGAATCACGCAAATCGGCCTCCGACACGGGGATTGACTGGTGGTTTGGTTTGTTCAGGGCTTGTGGTTAGCCGGGGGGTGGATTTTCGTGTGACTAAGATTTGGCAGGTGGTTTTCTGGGCGGGTTTCTGACCGCATTTTGTACTAGTCACTTTTGCTTAAGTTGAGGTTTTGAATAAACATTTTTATTTAAGATAATTCGATATGTAGAGATTTATTTTCTAGAACATCAAGGTACGTAATTGGTATCTGATTGCAAAAAGTAATTCATCTGAACTTTACGTTAAAAATATAAAAGAGAATACATTTTCTGTAAAGTTTTACTAAAAAAAGTTTGATAATGTTTTATTCTTCTATATATTCACGTCAGTAAGAGAATAATTACATGACCTTTCATCAGAAATATAATCATGCGACATATCAAACTTCCCCAAAATTCTTCAACATAATTTTACCGATTCAGATAAACCGCTTTATCTAACCGGTCACCAAACATTTCTGGCATAAAATGCAAAGAATTAAACAATTTAAAGAATTTAAAAATTTTAAGAATTTAAAGAATTCAAAAGATTGGAAGAATTTAAAGAATTTAAAAGAATTGAAAGAATTTAAAGGATTTAAAGAATTTAAAGAATATAAAGGATTTAAAAAATTCAAAGAATTTAAAGAATTTCAAAAAATGAAAGAATTAAAATAATTTAAAGAATTAAAAGAATTTAAAGAATTTAAAGAAATTAAAGAATTTATAGAATTTAAAGAATTTAAAGAATTTAAAGAATTTAATGAATTTAAAGAATTTAAAGAATTTAAAGAATTTAAGGAATTTAAAGAATTTAAAGAATTTAAAGAATTTAAAGAATTTAATGAATTTAAAGAATTTAAAGAATTTAAAAAATATAAAGAATTTGAAGAATTTAAAGAATTTAATTAATTTAAAGAATTTAAAGAATTTAAAGAATTTAAAGAATTTAAAGAATTTAAAGAATTTAAAGAATTTAAAGAATTTAAAGAATTTAAAGAATTTAAAGAATTTAAAGAATTTAAAGAATTTAAAGAATTTAAAGAATTTAAAGAATTCAAAGAATTTAAAAATTTTAAAGAATTTTTAAAATTCAAAGAATTGAAAGAATTTAAAGAATTAAAGGAATTTAAAGAATTTCAAGAAATTAAAGAATTAAAAGCATTTAAATTAAAATGCTTAAAATTCTTTAAAATCTTTGAATTCTTTAAATCCTTTAAATTCTTAAAATTCTTTAAATTCTTTAAGTTCTTTCAATTCTTTAAACTCTTTAAATTCTTTAAATTCTTTAAATTCTTTCAATTCTTTGAATTCTTTAAATTCTTTAAATTCATTAAATTCTTTAAATTTTTTAAATTCTTCAAATTCTTTAAATTCTTTAAATTCTTTAAATACTTTAAATTCTTTAAATTCTTTAAATTCTTTAAATTCTTTAAATTCTTTAAATTCTTTAAATTCTTTAAATTCTTTAAATTCTTTAATTTCTTTAAATTCTTTAAATTCTTTAAATTCTTTAAATTCTTTAAATTCTTTAAATTCTTTAAATTCTTTAAATTCTTTAAATTCTTTAAATTCTTTAAATTCTTTAAATTCTTTAAATTCTTTAAATTCTTTAAATTCATTAAATTCTTTAAATTCTTTAAATTCTTTAAATTCTTTAATTTCTTTAAATTCTTTCAATTCTTTAAATTCTATGGATTCTTTTAATTCTTTAAATTCTTTAAATTCATGAAATTCTTTCAATTCTATAAATTCTTTCAATTCTTTAAATGCTTTAAATTCTATAAATTATTTACAGTTTTTAAATTCTTTAAATTCTTTAAATGCTTTAAATGCATTAAATTCTATGAATTCCTTAAATTCTATAAATTCTTTTAATTCTTTGGAATAAAGTTGTTGTTTATTTTATTAACGTGACTTTAACCTAGAGAGGTCATTCGTCACTTCTTTAGAATAAAGAATAAAGGGACTTTAAAGAATTTTAAAAATTTAAAAAAAATGTAAAGAATTTTAAAAAATGTAAAGAATTTAAAGCATTTAAAGAATTGAAAGAATTTCAAGAATTTAAAGAATTTAAAAATTTAAAGAATTTAAAGAATTCAAAGAATTTAAAGAATTTAAAGAATTTAAAGAATTGAAAGAATTTAAAGAATTTAAAGAATTTAAAGAATTTAAAGAATTTAAAGAATTTAAAGAATTTAAAGAATTTAAAGAATTTAAAGAATTTAAAGAATTTAAAGAATTTAAAGAATTCAAAGAATTTAAAGAATTTATAGAATTTATAGAATTTAAAAAATTGAAAGAATTTAAAGAATCTAAGAATTTAAAGAATTGAAAGAGTTACACTTTTCATAAAGATTTACAACAAAATTTGTCAATTTTTCATAATCAAATTATTTTAGGATTGGGTCCGTAAGTTCAACTATTTTAGCATAAGAAGACTGCAACTTCTTTGGTTCACTGGCCGGAATTTTTGTAGGGAATTTTACGCATAATACGGATTTGTACGGAATTTTAACAACTTTTTAATAATTGAATTACTTTTTGTTTTGGTCGAAGCTTTTGTTAACTAATTTTTTTATTTTTCTGTCAGTTTGATTTGAAAGGGAAAGTTTTCCGGGGTTTCCTCAATTCAAACTTGATTATCAATAATTCTAGAGTTTTTGAACTATTGTCTTTCATGTGTTGATAGGACCTTAAAAAACTCTAGAATTGTTCTTTTAGAAATTCCTTACTAAATATATTTATCCATTTCCAAAGGCTTTCTTAAACTTGTGAAAACATTCGAACATTTGAATTAACAAATCTAGAGTTTTTATAAAGTTCCTATAAACTGTTGTGTTTCACATGTTATAGGACCTTTTCAATAAAAAAAACTCTGGAAAAGTGTTCGTGAAAACAGTAAGAAGGATATTATTCGTAAAAGCAAACTTGACATTTCGTAAACTATTAAACGTTTAACAAAAAAAAATTGAAGAACATAATGATTTGAGTCAAATCACGGTTTATTTCATGAATACTTTTAAACGAGCAAGTCATAAGCACTCTGATAGCATTTTGTGAAATTTGTTAGCTGTAAAAACGACACAGTTTTATATTTTTAATTCTCAAATTTATTAAATTTAATTTATCTAAATAATTCATTGACAGTTTTTGTTACACCATGGTGTCATATCGGCAAAGTGTACGGATTTTTGCTCAGCAAGAGTTGGTAGCCTAAACCATCAAGAATAAAAAAAAGTTAAGTACTTTTCGTTTTTTGTTTAGGTTTACAATAAATAATAATAAAAAAACACGCACGCACTATGGCTCAGAGAATGTATTTTTTAGTCCCCCAAAATATATTAAAAATAATCAAAAAATACTTAGTTTGGGAATTCAACTTTTGATGATAAAAAGTTAAATAAAAAAATCAAACTTTTTTCGTGTACCTATTTTTTTCCGAAAAAATCTAATTATAACCTACAATTTTGCCGAAGACATCAAATCGATCAGAAAATCCCTACTCATGATAATGAATTTCATGCATTTACATACCTATTTTGTATGCTCAGTTCTCAAAATTGTGTGGGACACATTCTCAGGGGTCGTATACCATCGCGATAATTTTAAAATTAGATTTAATGGCGAAATAGATGTTGTGATTGCATTCTGTATAGTTTAAGGCAACTTAAAACCAACATTTACAAACTTTCCACCATCAGAAACCAGAAATGTCTAATATCAATTGTTAACTTTTCAGAAACCAAAAACATGAAAAGTCTACTTTATGTTGAAAAACAGAGCCTTTAAAAAAATATATATAAAAAAAATGAAATTCTCCACCGTTGTACCGTCACGCTACATATTAGCTCATAGAATAGAAACCAAATCTTCAAATCCTAAACCCAAAGTTGAATCTTATGGCAAATTTAACATACTTTCAGAATCTGTAAAAAAATTGAGGTGAGATTTAAGAGTCCAATTGTCAAATTGATGTAACGTCACAACGAATGTGTCAGGAGGCTTTTTTAAAAAAAACATGGACAAACTTTCATCCAAATAAAAAAAAATGCGAAGAAAGTCAATTTGCGAAATCGTAGAGAATCCCACTCAGAAGAGAAACCCCGTTCGGTGATGTTTCGGGTACTTCTACAACAGTTGGTTAAACAAGCTGCGAATCAAAACAATACCTTCTACAATCACAAATTACTTAGTTATCACTTTAGAACGTCATGAAATGAAATAAGCTTAGACAACAAAACGTATTGCTTGGCAAATAGGACACACACACTTTGCATATTTTAAAGCTTCCTAATAATATTTTTTTTCTCATATAAAAAATGATAAAAAAAAAACATAAAGAAAAAGAGTTATTTTATAAAAATATTCAACCATCTTTCAGACTAAACTCATTATACCCCTCATGCAAGTTTATTTTCAAGCTGTCGAAACATCGTTTTCCTGGAGCTTCCAGCACGAAAAAAAAAACAAAATCTATTTCGTAACGTTAACCCATTCCACCCGGCCCTCTTCACCCTCGATTAACTCTGTGGGGTGGAAAATGACAACCATCACTAGCAGCAAGTAAGTGGAGACACACACACTTGTCGCCCCAGTACCATGTACTTAAAAGTAATAATAATTCTAATTCCACCTCCCAGTCGCGGGGGCGAGAAGGCAGAAAAAACTTCATGCACGGCGGCGATAAAACTCGACCTGCAGGGCAGCTGCCGGTGGCCTCTGCTCTGATGATGATGGCCGTGGTACGCATGATTTACAGAGACACACACGGGGCGGGCAACAGCCAGAAGAGGAGCTGGGTGGGTGCGGGCTCACATATCTATAACTCTCTTTCTCTGTTTGAGGAGGGAGGGGGGCTCGTTAGAACCACCGACTGTTTCGTAACTATTCTGTGTGTGATTGGTTTCATTGACTCACGAAAATTCTTGGATTTGGGTGTGAATCAAGTTTGATTAATTTGTTATCAATGTCTTTTTCGATAACAACAGGCAAAACCTTGCACTTGTAATTACACCTTGAAGAAAAAAGGCCTTGGCTTTGGGCGTGTAATCCGCCGCTTGTTGCCACCCTTCACCAACCTGCTGTTTCCGAAATTGGTCCGCCCGAAGCTGGTGGCACATCCTGACTCCACAAGCGTCGGATGTTCCTCAGTTTTCGAAGAAGCTGCTTCGCCTATGGGTAATCCTTCTAAAGATCTGCTGCACTACACTGGGGACGACGATGCATCACGTTATCTCGAATATCCTCCCCTCCTTCAGCAGAAGGCCCCCCGAGAACCCGCGGCAATCGTAATAATAATAGCACTCAGCTCTCCCCCAGATCTCCGCGCGAATCTTTTCGAGGGGGGGGGTTTCACTTTCGCCAGGAAGAAAAAAAATTGCCCCTCTTCCTTCCACAAGCAGCACTCCAATTTCCACAACTTCACGCCATTCACTCGATTTTCAGAAACCCGGAAATCACACGCGCGCGGATCCAGACGGACGATTCGGATTGGGATTTTGCGCTAATAACTGGACTATTTTCTAGGATTATTTTCACGCGATTAAAACACTCTCGCGATTCGCGGACGACGGGTTTGGCCCAAGTGACAGCTGCATCCTGCATCTCGCGCACGCGAACGAAAAAGAAAACAAAAAGTTGACGAAGCGATACAGGGTGGTGATCAAGGGATTTTGACGAAGGTCGGATCGCAGTGCTGCCATCTGGGGGAAATGCCGTGGTTGTGTGGTTTGAAAAGGCGGTTGGAAGGTGAGCGTGGAGAAGCGTGGTGTTTTATCACGGACGAACGGATGTGCCACGAGCAAACAACTTTTGACCGCAGGTGTCTTCTTCTTGTTTGGCATTTTTGCTTCTGAGTAATTCTCTACTAAATCGGTCTTTTTTCTTCAATTTTAATTTTTGTATTTTTTAATCCGACTGAAACTTTTTTTGTGCCTTCGGTATGCCCAAAGAAGCTATTTTGCATCATTAGTTTGTCCATATAATTTTCCATACAAATTTGGCAACTGTCCTTACAAAAATGATGTATGAAAATTCAAAAATCTGTATCTTTTGAAGGATTTTTTTGATCGATTTGGTGTCTTCGGCAAAGTTGTAGGTATGGATACGGACTACACTGAAAAAAAAATGATGCACAGTAAAAAAAATTATGATTTTTTGTTAAACTTTTTATCATTAAAACTTGATTTGCAAAAAAACACTATTTTTAATTTTTTTTTTATTTTTTGATATGTTTTAGAGGACACAAAATGCCAACTTTTCAGAAATTTCCAGGTTGTGAAAAAAATCATTGAGTGAGTTATGAATTTTTGAATCAATACTGATTTTTTCAAAAAATCGAAATATTGGTCGCAAAAATTTTTCAACTTCATTTTTTCATGTAAAATCAAAATCAGAAAGTACTTTAGCGAAATTTTGATGAAGTGCACCTTTTTCAAGTTAAATCCATTTTCAGGTGACTTTTTTGAAAGAAGTCGCAGTTTTTCATTTTTTAAAATTAGTGCAAATTTTTGCACACTTTTTGAAAAGCTGAGAAAATTCTCTATATTTTACTTCTTCGGACTTTGTTGATACGACCTTTGATTGCTGAGATATTGCAATGCAAAGGTTTAAAAACAGGAAAATTGATGTCTAACCCAAACAACCCCACCATTTTCAATTTCGATATCTCAGCAACTAATGGTCCGATTTTCAATGTTAAAATATGAAACATTTGTGAAATTTTCCGATCTTTTCGAAAAGAATATTTTCAAAATATTCAAATCAAGACTAACATTTTAAAAGGGCGTATTATTGAATGTTTGGCTTAACAATCAAACATATGACTACTTTTTTTTCGTGATCCGATTATCCGAATTTTTTATCATCCGAAGTTTTGATTATTCGAACTGAAATTTTGCCAAGGCCTTCGGATAATCGAGTCTGGACTGTGCATCTAAATTAAATCTAAATGCCAAGTTAACGAAGATGAAGATGGTATTATTTGTCATTTTAAACTGTGGCAAACCATTTTTTGGAGTGAAAAGTCAAACTAAGAAATGGGTAGCGTGTATCTATTTTTTTTTCTGAGAAGTTCTTAGCAATATTTAGGACTTTGCTGGAGACACCAAATCGATAAGAAAATCCGTTCTCAAGATACAGATTTTTGAAAATATTAATAGTATTTTTTATGGACAGCAGCTGAAAATGTATAAAAATGTATATGAAAGTATTTCACCCAAATCAATAAATACAAAAATTGAATTTCCAAAAAAAAACTCATTCTTTGGAGAATTGCTCCAGCGTCACAATTTTTTTCTAGTGAAAAATCATCCGTCTTATTATGCTGAGAAAGGCCAAAAATGAAATAAAATCGAAAAAGTGGAATCATTTCAATTCAGAAATACTTGTTTTCATAATTTAGCAGTGCGAGAATTTTCAATTTTCTAATTTTCAATTGACTAATCTATTCGGCAAATTTGAAATAGAATAGAAAATGTTTCTTGTTAGTTTTTAAAGCTGTATGCATCGTAAACAAGATCGTAAAACTAACAAATCACGACTTTTTTGAAAGGTCCTATAAACTATTGTATTTCATATGTTAATAGGACTTGCTCAAAAAAAAAAAAAAAAAAACTCTACAAATTATGTTTAAAAATTAGAGTTCAATTTAAGTACATATTAGATGTTGGCTAATTATTTGTACAGTGACTCATATTATTTGTTTTTGATATTTATCTCTATTCAAATTTTTTTTTATCAGAATTATTATTTTTATACATTTTATTCTAACGACTCTGCCTTACTGTGGGACACTTTAGGTCAAACCCATGCAAATGATGAACCTAGGCCAGCGTAGTTCCTACCCATCTCTTCAAAAGTAATCATCGAATCTTTTCTCACGACACACAGCAGAACTGCTCTGGTCAGCAAGATCGCTGCAGAACGGAACGAAATGCCACTCAAGTGCATGGTGCAATCCTGACGGTTGCAGGATGAATTTATCACTTCATTTTCAATTACACCTCCATCAACAACAGCGCTCGTCCTAGAACGCGCAGCGCGGCTCAAGCGCGTGAGCGTGGATCTTGATTTGTGTCCGGACCGAGGGACCCGGTTGATGAATTATGACTCAATTGTCGCAGCCCGCGCAGAGTGGCCCTAAGAAGTTCAACCATCGCTGGCTATCTGATTCGCCTGCGAATGACTTAATCAGCCCTGGTGAGAGCGAATTACTTCGATTTGAATTGTTGTGGTAAGTAATTACGCACCAGCTAAACCACTTCCTTTTTCGAAGAACTTAACCTATTTTTAAACCGCCAACACGGGACACGCGACACTATAGAATCTGAAATATTTATAAGTAAAGTGGTTTGTTTTGTACGTAATACTATCGATAAAACCATTTATCATGATCCGTATACTACAGTTTACTTTACTTCACAGTTAATAAATTTAGTACACAGTTCCGAGGTAGGGCGGGTCTCATTCTGCTTGATGGTACCATTAAGTCCAGTGTTCACATTGATAATTTAATGCGTTAATAAAACCACGATGAATACTTAGTAACTCAAATGACGCAATTCTCGGACATTTTATTATGCACTTTACTCGATTTAATGACACAGGTAAATGAGGATAAGACATTTTATTTAAGTTTCAATATTTTAGAAAATAAATTAAAATTTCCCATTGTTTTTTTTTAGTTTGAAAGTCTACTTTCCCACCAAAACCAATCCAGGAGATTCATTTTAGCAAAAAGGTCACCCACGGCGACGGGGATCCCTGTCCCATGTGGCACGCAACGGACCGGTGAGGCGTCTTGCCCGGCGTGCACAATGCACTTGTCTTGTCAAGAGTCAAGAGCTGCGAAGACGTCGTAAATTATCAATTAGCATTGGCCGCCGCAGCAACGTGGTGGTGGAGAATTTCCTTTTGCGTGACGGTCAGAACATATTACGCGACGTGGAGGACCACGTTGAGCTTTATTATGAGCAGAAGGGGGCAGATCATTGGGAGATTAAACGCCACACAAACAGGGCCGAGCTGGACGCACGAAGCCGATAAATCTTGAAAAGGCGCAGGCTGCCTTGGAGCTTCTCTTTATAGCTATATTTTCGAATTCTTGTACAGGGAAAATGAGTTATTTATGAGAATGTTGATTGTCACAATTTTCGAAATTGTCATCATTGTTTCGTTGGGGGTATGTAGGACTATAATAAACTGCACAACATTTAGAATGTTATTCTTGTAGTTAATACATTTTTTATGTTCAATTTTTGGTCTACTATTGTGCATTTGTAAAATGTTTTAATATTTAAATTGGTTCACTGTTTTTATGAGTATTTTTATTTAAAAAAAAACTGAGATTAAAAACCTATAAAATTATCCGTGGCTCTTCATTCAATCCATCGTTCCACTAGTAGTATATGGATTGGCCGGGCGTGGTGAGTGCAGTTCATCATCACCGGCCGCGCCAGATTAAGGTTAACAATGGTAAGGATTATTACCCACCCGGGTTGGCAGCGTGTGTAAACGGCGATGGTGACGCGCATCACGTGAGTTGTGTGATTCATTTTTTTAATCGGCCTCAAATGCAAATTTCACGCAGTTTCACTAAATCGTTGCAAATTGTATTTGGTCCAAAATCTCATCAATCAAACTGGACCCAAACGACCAACGTCGCCACTGAAGTTGTTGCACTTTGCGTGGGAGTTTGTGCACACCTTGGTACGATGCGATGCGGTGCATAAAATCTTTTACTTTAAGCAAATGTCACGGTGCTAAATCTTGGCCAAAATGCAGCTTTAGAATTCCGTGCCGAAGAGCGGCACAGGCGTCCACACCTGACTGGCTATACCCACTTTAATCCAACTTCACTTTCCACACGATGAGAAGGTTGACTCTCGCCGCCACCACGAGAGGGTACCTACCCTAATGGGACGGCAATCAATTATAACCACTTGCGAGGTGAAATGTCCAAACAAAAATCCACCACGGTGGCGCAAACCGTTTAAAATAAAAATAAGTTTATAAATTCCAGCAGATTAGCTCGCTGAATAAACCAAGCTTCTGTTCGGTAGAAAAGAGCCTAACGAAGGCCGAACCCACGATAGGTGGTCAAATCGGAGTGGTGGAGTGAGCCAACGCATGATTTATCTGATAACGTAATCGTCGCTGGCAGCACTGTCGATCTTGAGCATCTTCTATTACATTTTGACTTCTTTAACTGGAGATATTTTTGAAGCCTTTTAAGAACTTTTGCAAACTACGCACCATGAGATTCTGAACTATGATATTTTTATATTTTAGATTTGGCTGAACCCTCAGCCTTATAAAACATGCATTCAAACATAATTTATCTGTTTTATTTATGGCAAACTTATGAGAAATTGGACGAGCTTTCCGGTAAAAATATTTTCGAGACTGAAAAATCAAGTCTGTCATATAGAAAATGCGAAAAAGCACCAAAAAAGCTATTTTTCAACATTTTTATTTTTAAAATCGCTGTAACTTCTTAAGAGGCAGTATTTGTAAATATTGCTCGGTTTGTTCTAGAGGTCGTATCGAGGTGCTCCGATTTGGATGAAACTTTCAGCGTTTGTTTGTCTATGCATGAGATGAACTCATGCCAAATATGAGCCCTCTACGACAAAGGGAAGTGGGGTAAAACGGGTTTTGAAGTTTGAGGTCGAAAAAACATTAAAAATCTTGAAAATGCTCGCATTTCCGTAAAACTTCTTCAATTCCAACTCTCTTAGATGCATTCGAAAGATCTTTTGAAGCACTTCAAAATGTGCCATAGACATCCAGGATTGGCTTGATTTTTTCTCATAGCTTTTGCAAATAACTGTTAAAAATGGATTTTTTTAAAACCTTAATATCTTTTTCCAACAGCCTCCAACACCCATACTCCCGTAGGTCAAAAGATAGGTTATATCATGGACTATAAGCCTACAGAAATAACTTTTTGGCCAATCGCAGTTTTTCTCATAGTTTTTCGATTTTTCTATAGCAAACATTTTACAACGTTAGTTTTTGCCCTGTAGGCCGTCATAGCGGCACATATTAGTCTCAATTTTGTCATATTCGGAATCCTCGGAAAATTTCACGTAAGTTAGAAGTATTGGAGTAGTAAATTTGATTTCAAAAATAATTAAATAAAACATTTTCGAAAAAAAGAAATTGATCTAATTTACCTTGTGATCAAAACGTCAAATGCCGTATTAAGCAGGCGAATATCTGTTTTACCCCTAATCCGACAAAATGTTAAAAAATATTTTAATTCATTTTAAATTGCATTTTTTCAATCAAATTTACAACTCCAATACTTCTAACTTACGTGAAATTGTCCGAGGATTCCGAATATGACAAAATTGAGACCAAAAAGTGCCGTCTTCTTGGTCTACAGGGCAAAAACTAACGTTGTAAAATGTTTGTTATAGAAAAATTGAAAAACTATGAGAAAAACTGCGATTGGCCAAAAAGTTAATACCGTAGGCTTATAGTCCATGAAATTCCCTAACTTTTGACCTATCGGAGTATGGGTGTTGGAGGCTGTTGGAAAAAGATATTAAGGTTTTAAAAAAATCCATTTTTAACAGTTATTTGCAAAAGCTATGAGAAAAAATCAAGCCAATCCTGGATGTCTATGGTACATTTTGAAGTGCTTCAAAAGACCTTTCGAATGCATCTAAGAGAGTTGGAATTGATGAAGTTTTACGGAAATGCGAGCATTTTCAAGATTTTTAATGTTTTTTCGACCTCAAACTTCAAAGCCCGTCTTACCCCACTTCCCTTTGTCGTAGAGGGCTCATATTTGGCATGAGTTCATCTCATGTATAGACAAACAAACGCTGAAAGTTTCATCCAAATCAGAGCATCTCGATACGACCTGTTACACATTGGTGAAAAACTCGCTCTTAAGGATTGGACTTAGAACAATGGTCAATATGGAGACTTTTATATAATTGTCTAGAAAATCGATTCCCACTATCGGTTTTGAAAATTTTGACGTTTAGACCACTTTTCAAAAAAACAGTTTTAGTAAACGATTTTTGTATTTTTTAGGAGAGACATACTATCCTGCATTTTTCGTAAGTCTTTTTGAAACATTCTAGGCTATTTCCTCAAAAAAATTTAACCAAAAAAATCGTGACTTCTCCATAAAATTTAACTTTTAAACATTAAAATTGAAAAATCCCATAGAAGTGGCGTGTATTTTTCTTTCAGTGTATTTTTTTCAGAAAGCCCGTCCAATTTCCTACAAGTTTGTCTTAGACCACTTTTTGGTACGATGCAACGCCTTCGAGATACAGTCATTTTTAAATTACAGAATACAAAAATATCTAAATAACTTACGCCCTTCTCAAATGTCATTTTCGAGTAAAATTGGCTCCATATACACAAAAATAGCTTATATAGGCCTAGGATAACATGTCTACAAAGTTTCATTGTAATCAGAGAGGGTCGGGTACAAAAGTACCAGAAAAATTCCTGATTTGAGCTGGAATTGCTCTATACAAAAAAACTCGAAAAAAATGCGGATTTTGAGAAATTCAGTTTTTGTAAAGTAAGTTAATCAAAAAATTGGGAAAATTGTTTTTCTTTGTACATTTTTTTCTGAATATTCCTACCATACCTAAAACTTAGCCGAAGTCAGTAAATTTATCAGAAAATTCCTTCATAAGTTACAGATTCAAAATATTCGAATTTACGTACAATTTTTGTATGGACAGCTGCCAAAATTGTATGGAGCCTTGTATTAGTGAACCAATGACACAATGTGGCTTCTTTTGCCATCTGAAGACACCTTAAAGTTTGAGCCAAATAAAAAAATACAAAAAATAGAAATGGTCGAAATCGATCGAGAGTTGCTCTACAGTTTGAGTCTGAATTTGTTTTCTTCTAATAATTCTAATAAATACTTACTTATTATTTTACTGAGAGCACCAAATCGGTCAGATTCGTTCAAGGTACAGAAGAAAGGCACTTTTATTCGTATTGATGTATGAACAGCAGAATGGCTTTTTTGATCGCAGAGAAAGCCATATCAGCCTAATAAAAAAAATAACGTTACGTTTTTATAAATTGCTCTTATTATCTTATTATGGGGGTAATCATACTGAAAAACAATCAATTATTTAGTAAAAAATTACCAAGATTTTGAAAAAATATTTCACAACTTGAGCACATAGTTTCGTTCGCTCCTTAAAAGCCAACTTTCCCGTCAACAAGATTCAATTGGTTGCAATTTGTTTTCACGAATTGTGTCATTTTAAAATTGCGACAACCCAAATCCCCGCGCACACCATGGTGGCTTATGGTTTTGCATGATGGCAGGCAAGCCATATCGGGTTTTTCAAAGAAACACTTCAAACCGAACCGAGGGGCGTCGCGACGTCGAGTGTGTTTGCTTTGCAACGCGCGAATTCAAAACAAAAATTCGCACTCATATGATTAACCTTTCTCTGCGTGGTCACTTAAGCGATTGAGGTATACGGACGGGGTATTGCATCGTTGGCTCGATGGTGGTACTGGATTAAGATAAGATTGGGGTTTTCTTTCTGATCTGCAAGTTAAGAAATCGTTTTGTAATGTAGTCCGGATTTTTCGTCAATGATTCACTTTTTCGAAATTATTGTTGTAATAATTTCGACAGAAGATCACACTCGATCCATCAGCCAACCAATCATCACCTTATCAAAAACCCACTATAGACTCCTCTCGATTAATTTCCAACCATCACCATTTTGGCTCGTCTCCTCCATCAATGGAGTTCGCATCAATCGTCCATAAGGCACACCACCATCAGCACCCAAACGTCCATCGAAAGCCATTTTGAGTTGATTAGGGTCGACATCGGGGTGCATTTTTCCATTCGCACCGCGCGGGTATCGACGTTTTAATTAATGGCTCCAGGTCCGCGCGCGCGACATCTCACTCATTCCTTTGGATGATGTAGTTCAATAGGCGAAGGTCTCCGCGTGTCGGCGATGCCCGATGGATGGATGGAGTTGGAGTTTCCCAAAAACAAAACAACTTTGAGTCCACGTTGCAAGTTCGAATGCATCTGGCGATGCTAATAATTACAGGGCTAAATCAATCAAAACGAGCTACCGTAAAACATCGATTGTGTGACCGAGCTGCCGATCTTGCTCGTACAAACATCAATATAAGATCTTTGCCAAACAACTCGTGTTCTACGGTACCATTTTGGCCATCAGTCGGGTCACCAACACGAGACCAATCCAACCGATTTCAACCTGCATGCAGACTCTATAGACTCTAGACGCTGTGATAGTTTGTCGATGGAGTTGCTTTATTAATTTTTTAGTAGATTTTTATTCGAATATTTGATGAACATAAATTATGTGCACTGTCGTCGTCAATAAGTGGGTCCCACCGGTTGCTTGCTGATGACTGTGGGGGAAGGGGTAGGGTGACCAGCGTTACGTAACGCGTTTTAGGTGATTTTTGTTGGGTTTTATTGTTCATCAAACGGATTCGTGGTGGCTGCATCGTGTGGTGGGCTCGTCAGGCGGTGTAAAATAATTAATTCACAGTTGGATTCACTTGACAGATCCTAATCTCGTGTTAGTTAGTGTCTTTGAAATGTAGCACGGTAGGGATTTCTGTGGGTGCACCAGGAGGGTTGGAGTGAATACACAAATAAACAGAACATTGTTGAATTCACACGATTAGTAGCTGATTGATATTATTCGATTTTTGCATGCAAGGATTTTCTTAAACCCCAAGCAAGGGTAAATACTAAGATGAGGAGTACTTCATCGTAGAACTGATAGCATGATTTGGTATTAAATTATGATATGCTTCCGTTGCTAATTTATTTTGAAAAATAGTTGAAGATTTTTTATATTTTGTCTCGGGAATTCCCAAAATCGGAAATGAATATCAAATTTTGGTTTGGAAATTCAGGGTTTTTTTTTTGTGGAAATAGATGAACAACGATTAAAAAAATAAAATAAAGTATTAAGCATATATCCAGGGTTTTTTAAAAGGTCCTATAAGCTTTTGTGTTTCACATGATTATAGAACCTCATCAACTCTAGATATCAGACTTAGAAAGGAGAATTGTTTAAAATTTATCGATCCGGAAAATGTCTAGCGCATTAAATATTTTCTATTTTTTTTATAAATTTTTAAAAATTACTATTCATGATTTGAAATCAAACAAATAATAACGTTTTAAATTATTTTTCATGAAACATCTTTGGCTAATCAAGACGAATTTATCAAATCAAGACACCTGTTTAGTGTTTTTTTGAATAATGTTTTGATTTTTTTGATTGATTTCGATTAAAACAGGAATAGAAAAAAACAATTAGTACACCGATCGCCAAATTAATTGCTCTAAAATCTCCTGAACCTATGTAGACTGTAGTACCGATTTTCCTCAGTTGGCGGTTGTGATTTAAGATAATTTGTAAAATATTCTTTATATATAACATGAATTTCTAAACTTATTTAAAATTAAACATTGGCATCTATAATTTTGTTTGTTATCTTTTTATTTGCTATTTTAGACATTGAATTTTAAAAAAAAATTCTAGTCACGGCATAAAAAAATAATTAAAAATATGTATTTATAAGAGACAAATTTCATTAAAATCACATTAGATTAGAAATTAGATTAGAAACCTAAGCACAACAAAGAACAAACAAAAAATTTTGCAAGCTATTATAAAACTGCTATTCTTTGTTTAGATTGAGGTGTATATTATCACCAATGAATAGTATTGAGAGTCAATTTGATGATTTTCAGCTTGAATAACATGACAAATATAATGAAAACATAGATATTATTACTGTTGCAAAATTTCCCGGGATCCCGGGAATTCCCGTGATTTCAAAAATATTTTTCCCGTTTCCCGGGAAATGCAAAACCCGGGAAAATTGGACGCCCTAAAAGTGATCATTAGCAAGATAAAATTAGGCGTTTGTTTATCAAAGTTAGATGAATAAAAAGATCAAAAGTTGATCAAAATTTATGATAAATGGTTTTTTTTTCTCACAATATATCATGTTTGGTTGCCCCCAATTTTGCAACATAGACGTCATACTGCACGGAGAAAAAAGAGTTTCCAAAATCGTGAACAAGCGTTCATGAAAATAGGAAACACGAACAAAGTGTTCAAATTTCATGGTACGTTTTTCAAAATCGTATCATGGGATTTGAACACTTTGTTCGAGGTTCCCATTTCTATGAACACTTGTTCACGATTTTGGGAACTCTTTTTTCTCCGTGTGGTTAGCGTGATCCGCTATCACTTAAGTATAGCTTATTAGACCTTTTAAAAAAGGTCTAGATTTGTTCAGTTTTGATTCTGAGTCGATAGGTCGATACTTGAAGGTGGGTCGCGAGTTAAAAATTCAATTTTAGAGCAGTGTGGATAGCAAAAAAAGAAAACTTTTGATTTAAAAAAAAAATGGTGTCCATGAATGTGAATTTCTGATTTTTTTTCTTGGAAGACTTGGAAAAAATACTCACGTAAAGGCGAATTTCGTCAGTAGGGGTGACATTGAGCCATATAAATTTATGTACCCCCGACTAAATGTTACCACTGCTGATGGTTCATTTTTTCCGAAAAAATATAGAACATACTCAATCGATTTCAAGTTTCAACGATTTGTAACATGCTGTGACCTCATAAATCTATCCAACAAAAATCCCACAACCTTCAAATACATTTCATGTAATTTGATATCCCTACCCTAGTCCGTGTCATCTGTTTTTCCCTCCGACTGACCCGCTTGCATGTCAAGTGTCACATAATGGCCCTATGACAGACGGACAGACAGCCCTAATACAAAACCAACGGCGCGGCACGTCCAACACCATAAATTCACAGCACATAAAACTTTACAGCCTATCGTGGCGCGACTGGCTACCGACTAGTAGTGGCCGCCATACGATACCATGCTGCTTATCGATGCATCTTCTTTCTATCAATCTAGTCCTGCTGCTGTTACTGATTTGAAGTTTTAGACGGGTGCGCATTGCGTTGGATGGTGTAATTCTTGTTCGCGAGGTGCATCGTTCGGGGGTGGTCCAACTTCTTCTCAACTCCACACAGTTTGGGCTAACGCAATGACATTAACTTTGACATGGTTCATTCGATTGGGCTGTTGTTGCGTGTCGTCACTGTTGCGCTTATCCAGGTTAATGTACTACAGTAACTCATCCCTGAATCTCGTTGAACTCATCAATGGCGTCGTCTGGCGTCGATACGGGCCTGTCAACGACTTTTCAAACCACCTATTGAGTCTCTCTCTCGCGATGGAGGTCCGAAAATTGATTCAATCTATGTATTTGATGCTTTTCGGGTGGGGAAATCTCACCGGTCTTATCGTCCGATCGTGGGTTGTACCCACCGCCGAGGTTCGTGACAGCTGAGATATCGTGCCGCGTGAACGGCAGGATCTGACTCTTAGGGGGGCTTAACTCCGCGCACGGGGTCGCTCGTGTGGCGTTGATAGTGCGGGAGAAAATGCCACCCGCAACTTGACGTAAGAGGTAGAAATTTATCACCACAAAGGTTAAGGTCAGCGGTTCGAACCGGGGGCTCTGGGACGGGATTTTCGTTTCGTTTTGCTCGCGGACACGCGTGATGTAACTGCGCGACTTTTACACTTTGGAACTCTTTGAGGAATGCGGACAGGTTGAAGGATCTCCGCGGAGCATCCCTTGCGAACTGTTGGCTTTATGATTAATTTAATAATAATTGTAGGTTTATGGATGAGCTCGCTGCTTCTCTCCAAGTTCTGCAGATAAAAATCGAAAAGCCATCTCGAAAGCATTTTTCATGCTGCCGCGGTGACATTTAGTGTGTTGATATGCTTAGGAATTCCCCGACTTAGCATTGGTTACATTCATGAAATTTTATCTTTTTTGCGGTATGAATTTCAAAGGCCGTAAGGCAAAAGTTCTACGCAAGGATGGTGACGGTGTGTTCACACTATTAATCAATTCGCCACGGTGTACTTTTACATCAAAGATTTCTCGATACAAAGGGTTCACCCTCATCGTATCGTTTGACGTTGGCAATTCTTTGAGAAAATCTCATTAATTTAAATTTTTCTTAGCGCTACTTCAGATGTTCAAGTAGCAGTTGATTTAGCAGAGAATTTCTCCCTATCCAACGTTACCATGACGAGGAGGATCCATTTCTCAACCCTGGATAGTAGAAAAAACCACCTCAGGGTGAAAAGCCACCAAACTCTTCATCACCACGGCAAAAACGCGCGCCGCTATCGAAAGTTATGTAAATTCTTCTTCTCGAGCCAGTCCCACTCGGAGATGGTCAAACGAACATCTTTCTCGATTTCAACGGGTTAAGAATTACTCGCGGGAGACACCTTTGCGACACCAGACAGATTTCGTGAAGTGATGAAGAACTCCCAGATGTGCCCCCAGCGTGAAAATTTACGGCTTGTTTATGTGCGTGAAGTTACCAACGGTGACATCGATCACGCAATGGAAACAGCGAAGAAGTCGACGTCGTCGTGCTATCTTGTCGCACCCGCTTTTTCGAGAAAAACGCGTTTTAATGTTTGACCTTGAATAAACAAAAACGAAAGCATGCAATGTAAACATTAACAAACGCGTTTTATTTGGCTGACCATTATGTGCATTGTCCCGAAGTTTGGTTGAAGTTGGTTGCTGGAGTCCCGAGTTATAATCACAAATGTTTACGGTAGTCTAACTTGTACGTGCGTCAAACGCGTTCCAACCTGAATTCCCTTTGGCCAGTTGTCGCACTTACATTAATTTTCAGGGAGTGACAAGATAGCACGACAAGATTGAAACTACTATTTTTATATGTAAAGTGATAAAAATGCACGGAGTTTTTTTTCGGATTTGAATATCTCAGGATTGAAATCGAATTTTGGGGACCCAAAATGCACGTACGACAAGTTAGCACGACGGTGATGAAGTGTTGTTGGACGTACGCAGATATGCCGTTGAAATGTTGAATAAATTTTAAATTTGTTGAATGTACTTCTTCTATTTATATGTTTTGTTTGTAATTTAATTTTCTAGTTATTTTCCCGTTCCAATATCTTAGAAAAATATTTAGAAAATGTTTGAGTCTAGACAGACATTTAAAAAAGGTCAAATATTCAATATAACGCCCCTTTTGCAAAGGATGTCGAGGACACCAAACCATCAGAAAATTCCTTCAAAAGATACAGATTTTTGAATATTTACGAACCATTTTTGTATGGCCAGCTGCCAAAATTGTATGGAGCCTTGTATGGGTGTACCAATGACACAAAATAAAGTCTTTGGTAGTAGGAAAGGCCCCATAAAGTTTGAGCAAATTAAAAAAATATATATAAATAACGTCTATTACGGTTTTAGTGTATTCTGAAAAGACAGGGCCTGGTGCATTGAGATTGTTGTTATAAAAATGTAATTTTGTTAAAACTACGGGACGTGTTTCATTCATTCGGTAAAGTACTGCTTCCAAACGATTTACAGCAAGTTAGTATTGTTGTGCAATCAAATTGTTTCAGGATTAGGGAAAATATTCTAAAATCATAGAAAAAATCAGTTTTAAATTAATAAATTATTACAATATTATTGAGTAGTGCGGTGCCTGTGGGGACGCGCAGTCCTGTTTTTTCGTGTAATTTTTGTGCCAGTTGGGACGCGCAGTTCTGTTTTTTCTCCTTCTTCTTTTTTTCATAGTTTTTTTTTTCGTGCGTTCGTTGGCCGATGAGTTTTTTTGTTGTTCTCTTTTTATAGTTTCCAATAGAAACGTACCGAATTTTTTTTGAGACTAGCAAGTCGTACTGCTGGATCAAGTCCTTTCTATATCATCGATGACCGGAAGGCACGCCGTCGAATGTGTTTTAAGGCTTATGATATAAAATTATTTTGATGAAAGAAATCCTTCCTACATCACCGTTGATCAGAAGGCACGCCGACGAAGATTTTCTGGAAAATCGCGGTCGAATTAATACTATATTTAAATCCCTAGATAGCTATCTTTCCTCAGCCGGGTGCCTAAGATTTTTAAAATTTCAACCGATAAACAAATGGCTTATGGTCGCATCAACTACTACGGTGAATCCTGACCTCATACCCATTCTACTAACCCCTCAAAACTCATGTGATACTTTGTCGGAGACGCAGCCGATTTAGCGGTCGGTCCCATCACTCGAATATCGGACTAACATTCCCATCCACTTCCCCGTGTCTTACCACTGGTCGTGGCCGGCGTCGGTATTGATGATTGGTTCTTACTTTTCATCTGTGGTCCACGGAGCAATTTTTTGGGGTTCAGGTCAATAACGAATTAGCAGAAATATGACTCTAGTATCTGAGATGGATTTGTTTGAATCAATTTGTATTAGTTTGTAAATTTTAATGGTTTATCACCGATGAAATAATCGTACGTAGCAATCAAGACAATAATAAAAAATGTTAATAAATAAAATTAGAGTGCTAAGTATACATCTTTCACATCCTTAACTAAATTGGTACACAATTTAGCTTTTTTTAGTGGCGATAGAAAGCAATAAGTGCGCAATACATATTTAATGAACTGTATCAAATTAGCACTACACTCATAATTAATTTAAAATTCATCACGTTTGTTGGAGTATTCACGTAACAATGATGCAGTTAAATTTCGTGACTTCCGCTTCAACCAGTCACTCCAGTTCCAACGACTAGCCCGCCACAGTACAAAATGCGCCTGAAACGCCTGTGCCGGAACTGGTTCCGGATCTTCGTGGACTACTGCTGCAACTGTTCGCTGGCCGGATTCGGGTACATCGCGGACCACAAGTACCACTTCACGGAGCGGCTGTTCTGGCTGGTGTGCGTCATCGTGTCCTGGGCGGGCTCGTACTACCTGATCATGGACTACATGTCGACGTTCCACAAGAACGCGGTCTCGCTGGTGATTGAGAACGTGCACGCCCGGGATGTGACCTACTTTCCGTCGGTTGGGATTTGTGAGATGGGCTACGCCAAGGAGTACTACGCTAGTTTAGAGAGTCAGATCAACGATATGAGGACCAGCGAGGAGATGGAGTACAACTACGATGTGGAGGACTTTATGCTGAGGATTATATTTCATAATTTGTACAATTATGGATCGATAATGTCGTACTGTGCGCCGTATAAGGACTGTACGGACTGTGTGAAGTGTCCGACGGCGGGGTATAACAAGTTTGCATGGAAGGTTCGAGCGAGTTGTGAGGAGCTGTTTGAAGAATGTAGGTGGAATGGGAAAGTATTCGACTGTTGTAGGTACTTTAAACCGATTCAGACTACGATGGGATCGTGCTACTTGATAAACTCGGTACAACTAGTGAAGAAGTAAGTGGGAGATGGGATTTATGGTTGATTTGTATCGAATGATTTATTTCAGAGGAGGTTATAACTGGCTCAGTATGGAGGTTGGACGTGGAGTTGCATCCGGGGAATTGTTGTTAAATGTTTCTAAGGCTACATCCGTGAGTTCAAATATTTCATCACAGTGCCTTACTAAATGATCTCTGTTCCAGGCCTACATCTTGAACGAGGAAGATGTCCCTCACATGCTACTCACTACGCTTCAGTTCACGCAGATTCCGGAAGGATACTCCGAAACCGTTTTCCTAACAGTGCAGAACATAGTGAACGATCCACTGGTTCAGACCGTTGACACTGAAGTCCGTCGTTGTATCTTTCCGGACGAGCAGTCCGAGTTTAACTACCCAAAGTACAGCTACAGCGTGTGCGTAACGGAATGTCTCAAGAATGCCCAGATCAAGATGTGCAACTGCTGTCATCACAATTTTATCACTGGAGGTAAGACCTACCCGGTCGCTTTGGCAGCCCATCCTGATTTTCTATGATGTTTCAGATAATGACAAGAGTCCGATTTGCATGTACGAAGGATTAGCATGTCTGGACCAGAAGGATGTAATGTTCCCGCAGACGACGATCATGCAACCGTGGCGTACGAATGGGCTGGTATGTCAGTGCTTGCCATCGTGTACGGAGCACGAGATTCGGGTAATTGGGAAGCAGTCCGAGATCGAGGAGCGTAACAGCCGGTCGGTGATGTTCAAGATGTTGGCGTTGCCAACGCAGCGCTATCGTCGACAGATTGTGCGTGAAAAGCTCGACATTGTGGTGTCCGTGGGTGGAATCCTGGGACTGTTCATGGGAGCCAGTATCCTGAGTCTGGTGGAACTGGTTTACTTTTTCACGGTTCGCTTTGTGTCTGCAGGTGTCTTGGGGAAGACTGATGATGATGACGAGGAGGACGAGTATGATGAGGAGGCTGATGAACACGAGGAGCACGAGCAGAAGTTTTAGATGACTTTCGTTAACTTTTGATATTTTAAAAATAATTGCAAAATCACAAAATGCTGAAACCAACTAGTTGTCCCACTACACAGGCACCATGTTAGATAATACCCAACCCACTTGCAGAAGATGTCACCACCTTTCTTATCAGCAGCAGCAACAAGTGTTCACCATTCTCGCCAAGCCGGTCACACGCCAAACGACGACACCGAACTTCTGTCCCATAAATTTGTCTACCCCCGTAGGTGCTGATTATGTAAAAAATATTACACTTGCAGTATAAGTAATGTCCGAAAATCAATTAAAAAACCAACTGCGGCCGCACCCCACTACCTGTCCTGTCGCGGTCCTGTCCACCACCTGTGGATCGTTGGGTGTACCATAGATAGGCAGACATGTGACAATTTAACGAATATCTGTGTGGTTCGCGACGAACGGGAAATTTTCATTTGAATCTTCCAAGTCTGCTAAGCTGTGGCACTTTTCGGGGCACAGAGCCTGATGGTGATGGCCAGCCGTTACTTTCAACCTGTCCATCCATCGGTCTGGTAGTCGCGGGTCTTCTTCGCTGCCTGATTGCGGCAGACACGGTTTTACGGTATTTTTGAGGGGCCTTTAAGGGGTTGTGCATCAGCGAAATGCAGTTTGCAGAACACGGTCATCGGTGCGTATGGTCCTCGCACAAAAAAGCACATAACATCGCATATTCACGCGCAATAACCACAAATTTCGCACCACCATCAAAATGTCAAATTAAGAATGCGTTCGGCGCTGCGTACAAACAAACACGCGTGGCTGGTTGCGGTTACGGTTACTTTTTCGTTTGACACTTTTTTAGTTTGTATCCAGTTGCTTGGTCAAAGTTAAACTAAAAAGTGACAAACTGTCACTTTTTACACGGCGCTCACGTACACTATCAATACAAACGTTTGGTAGTGTGTGTCAACTCCGTGTAAAAAGGGTGTCAAACTAAAAAGTGACCTCGTTCGTTTGACAACAGTTGGTGTCAAACCATCGGGGTTTGAGTGTAGTTGAAATATATTATTAAATTTACTAATTTAAATATTATCTATATTTTTATTTTTGTTTGTTTTGTCGAGAAAAAGATTCTCTCAAAAAAAAAATAAGTAAATAACATTACTTCACACAATTTTTTAAAACAGGTCCGTTATTTTTTTAAGGCTCCATTCGCCCATGTTCATCTCTCAGTGGGAACTGTCATAATTTGACATTTACAGCGTGCATTCTAGAGAGAGGTGCACCACCCCATGCAACCGTTTCAGATGGCCATAACTCATATTGGCCCCGGCATCAGTCGGCTGTGGTGGTGCCCTTGGGGGGGAGTGAGTGTTTTATAAATTCCATTTAGCACGCGAGCATCACGCGCACGGGTTCTCCGGGGCTCCACTTGTGGGCCTTTTTAGTTGTGGCTTGGGTTGTTTATTTTTTATTTTTAAACCAAAACACTTTGGACGGAAAACGCACATAGGCGTGAGAAGATTTACAAGTATTTTCCCTTGTACTTTAAAGGTAGCATGCCAAGTGGCGCTTCTTGAATGGTTTATTGCATTCTCTGGTGACGTTTAGCCATTAAAATTACCTACTTTTACAAATTATTGGTTGAACTTTTGTTAGAGAAATCTTTTTTTTATTAAGTTAATTAGTTTTATTAGTTTTTATGCTTTTGAAATATCTTTTCTTATATATTCTTGGAAATTTAAAAAAAATATGTTTTTATCTGAACCACCCTAGAACCTAAAACAGAAGAAAAAAAAACAAAAACCACTCGAAGATAAATAAATTCAATGTGTTAATTTTTTTAAAGCGTTATAAAGATAAAGACGTAATTCTGAAACCCTGAAATCTTCTTAATTTTGGCACCACAAAAAAAAAGATTGCGATGAAATTTCCACCCTATTTAACATCGTTGATCAAAACAGCTAACGTTTAAATAAACGACAAGCAATTTTCATCATTTTGATGCTACCTGCCTTACCAAAAGGTGCTCAAACTTATCAAGAAATCTGCCGCCATTAAACGCCGCGCCGCTCGAAATTACCGTGGAAAAGTGATAAATTAGCCAGAAATACGACCTGCTAAAGATCAGCGATTTTCCTCAATCGAGCCACTCTGCCCCAACCCCTTGGGAAGTTTCATCAATCTTGCCCGTAATTGCAGCGTAATCGAATGATGAAGCATTCAGCTTTCGCAAATCGTCCGCGGAGAACGTCGTCCTATTTGAGAGAGTAAAAAAGGAAAGGATCACTTACAATTTGAATATTATGCAATTATCGCGAAACTTGATCCGAATTTCGACCCATTTTCTCAACGCTGACACCAGAGACAGCAACGCGCGACGACGAACGGTTCGTGAACCGCTGCGCGATTACCGCATCCCCAGTTCTGGACGCCAGGACCCAGCAAGTGAGCGTAGAAAGGCGCGGGCAGTTCCATTAAACAAAACTTCAACACATTTTTATCGCCCGGCTGCAATCAGTGCAAGGCAAACTTGAAGAAATCCAACGGTCATCGCCGGGGATTTGCGTCCTACGCGCGCATACCGCGTACAATTGCATCGCGACGGTTGGATGACGAATGCATCCGTCGACTCCCACAACCCTTCGCTGAGTCGACCTCAAACCGAACGAAGATCTGCGCATGCCCTCTTAGGTCGGGTGAACGGGCTGACCTTCCCATGGGCCCATCACGCGTGAGGGTGTGAAGTGACCCGAAGGGTCTCATCAACTGCAGTTTCGACGACGTTTTTTTTTTTTCGAGAGGTTGACATTGAACCACGCGGGGTTATGCATTAGTTTCCAACAATAAGTGTAGCCCATTGGCTGCTAACATTTAATTAGTACGCGCTGGGAAGTCTTCTCATGATAAACTTTGAGGTTAGGCGCGTGTTACAACCCGGTCAATTCGGCTTAGATGATGAGAGTGACCTTCTGAAGTGCCGCACTGCAAGACTTGGTTCGGATCACGACGATGACTACGCAAGCGCAGCTCTTCGACCAAACAAGCCATGCGCTTATTATGGGCTTTTTATTGAAAATAATAATGGCTCAAGTTGTGACCGGTGGGTCAGTTGGAGCAGCTGTGTGACGAGTTGGACCTACAGAGTGCTTGGGCAGGTCAGAGTTGACCACGAGATTTATTTCAACGCCGCTGGGAGTCTCTAATGAGCGGGTTCTAACCAGATGGATTAGCCAAAGTGCAGGTTAAGGTCGGCTTTAGTTGGGACAGCAAATCTATTAGATGTAAGGTCATTACAACTATTTTCTCATGATTGGATCCATCGTCCCCCAAAATATTGTCACAAAATGTGCAAAACATTCCCTGTTGTTTAAATTTGACTATATTAGAAATGTTATTTACAACAATAAACAAAGGTTTGCCCCTTTCCAATTTTGCAAAAAAAATCTACTATGAACTACCATCCTCGAAAGCAAAATTATTGTAGTTAACTTAAGATTGTTAGATCATTTTGTACAAAAATGATTGGTTATATTTAATTGAATTTATTTTTAATTAAAACATGAATTAGTATCATTACCAATCAGTATGAATAATCTGTGGATTCCATTAGTTGGCTTTTAAACATATGAGAATATTCATTAGATCAAATTTAACATCTTCGTTTATCGCCGTAAGAATGACGGTGCATTGCATCGACGATTGAACACCGATCGAAAGCCACCATTTATCGTCCAGTCAGTCACATTGGACTTGATAGATCGGACATCATTAGCATAGAGCAGTCTTGAAACTAACGATGATGGTTTATATTCGAAAAATCTTACTCAGACCGCGTAGTCGCGTGACTTCGACGAGGGCTTCCTCGCCAAGACCGTGGCCGATTCCGCGTCACCGGATTCCTCGCGAGAGGATTAGTGCCATGACAGTGACAAAACGAGCCATCGTAAGACACTCACACACTATCGGGGTGGGTGAATTTGCATTCTTTGCCTTTCGATCACTACTAACCCAAATCTGCGCAAGCATTCCAAACTCCGCCGGTATTGCGTAACATTTCGTTTTCCGCTCGGATACGCGAGACCACGCGAGTGGCCGTCGTAGCATAATATTAGCATAATTCTGCAGAAAGCAGCAACCTCCTGGCGTAGTTCGTCCGTGCGACCTTTGGGGAGGGGCTGGTTCGTCGCCGTAAGGACGTTTTTAACGAGATCATTTTTCTCACTGGCAACACGGTGTGGCCTTGCGAAAATTTGGCAGACAAAATACTGTCGGTCACTTGGCCATAAAGCATACAAATTTGCGTACATTTCGACTCTTGGGAACACAGCGTCCGTCCAAATAATAGCTTAATACAATGTATCGCACAACCCAGCGATCCTTATCACACCCAAACCAGAGACAGGAGGCAGGTATGACGTCCACTAATTAGTAATTACCCTCTGCCAGTGGTCATCAGTTATGCCTCAACATCAACAACCCGGTGGAGGAGGAGTTCTCTGTCGAATCAGCGCAAACAGTCTTGGTTGAATTGGTTATAACTCAAAAGATCTTGGATTATGTATAAATTTCAAAGGAAGAGTTTTTTTTTTCATTTTTTCTCTCAAAGTTGGAAGGAAAAATTACACCATAACCAAAAATCATGCTGAGTTCGTTTTCCCACTTTTTCATACGAATTTTTGAGTTTGGGTACTAGGTCCTACTCTTAAAAAAGTGTTATGTGCGTTGAATTGAATAAATCGTTTGAAAAAGTGAGATAACCAACTCAGCAAATCATGGTTTTTAATTATGTTTGATGTTAAATTCCTGGATGTAAACAAAAGGTTGACAGACATAAGTTCGAAAGACTTAAGGTCAAAAGTAAAAAAAAAATGTCGGAAGTGGATTAAAGGTTGTAAGGACCAAAGGGCGTAAGTGAGAAAATGAGAAAGTGAGAAGTCTTTCTGTTTTCTAAAAAAAGTGAATAAGGCTGAATTCTTTTTTTAACAGTCAACCTTGTTTCTGTGATATTTTAGTATTATTTTTCCAGTAGGGGAGTTTGGGGTGATATGGACAGTGGGGGTAATTTGGACACCCCTTAAAAAATCACGTTTTCTTCGGATATAAAGTGAAAACGGCAATTTAAGTGATAAGGCTAGTACTAGTAATGGCCTAGGAGTATGGACAAATCAAAAAAAGTTGGAATAGGTTAAGTAGTTTTGGTACAGTATGTGAAAGTTTCCAAAGGCCGGTTGGCACTGCCTTAAGTTCTAATATTTGAGGGTTGGGAAATAAGGTTTTGCAGAGGCTATATGGCAAACAAGTGGACATTTTTTGTTTAAGGGGGTTGCTTGGACGATGTCTGAGATATGTACTTATAAAAATTGTGCATTTTATCAATTTTTATCATCAAAAATTGCAATTTATGATAGAATATGCTATGGGGGTAATTTGGACATGGCTTGTGGGGTAATTTGGACATACCTGAAAGTCTACCTGTCAGGTAAAAATAACTTTCATGGTTGGTTGAGTTCTTAAAGGGATTTAGAGGGATTTAAAATGTCAAAACACTCAAAAGGAATGTGAGCAATCAGAACTTTCACAAAATCCCTATTTTTAATTTAGATAAATTTATTGCAATATTCAAATGGATGAAATTTGATTACTGCACATTTAGCTTTTAGTCAATTTCTGTGACATATCTAATTTCTATGCTGGTTTACAAAAATATCAAAACTTGAAGGGCTACATGTAAAATTAAAAAAAGATGGTTTCAGGTTAATTAGTTTTATATAAAGATTGATTTATATAAATCTAAACAATACCTTAATCACTAAAAACTATACTTGTGCCTTATCCAGAATCAATGTTTAAATCATTTCAGAATTAATGATTGAATTATGTATACAACACTGAACCATTTGTTATCTTCCTATTGAAATATAGTTCTATCACAAAATCATTATTTATACCTTTGATGAAATATTGTGAGCAAAATAAACACATCAAAATATAAAACAATTACAAAAACATGCTCAAAATCAAATGTTAAACTTATTCTTCAACATGTGTCCAAATTACCCCACAAAGGTGTCCATATTACCCCACAAGGTATGTCCATATTACCCCACAAGGTATGTCCAAATTACCCCATAGGGGTGTTCATAATACCCCACACAAAAATGTGGGGTAATTTGAACACCTTTTAATTTTGCGGTAAAAATGGGTTTTTCATCAAAATTTATCGAAATGAATGACATTTTCCATCAAATATGGTCTCTATTATCCTCTGGTGTCATCAACATTCCTTTAAAATATCCATACAGCCCGTGGCAGAGCAATTTCCTTAGGGTGTCCAAATTACCCCACACTCCCCTAGTAGTTCCAGTTAGTAGTTTCTCAACAAGTTTCAGAGAATTTACCAATTCTTCATACATGAATATTGCTGTGAATAGTTTAATGCGATATTTATAATTCGATGCCCTTGTGCTCTCTTGTAAGATAGAACAAGAGAGCACACGGGCATCGAATCGTAAACACATTTTTATAGTCTTTCAAATCAGTGTCTCATTCAATGCTATTTAAGATGACCAATTCTTCAAAAGTTTTATGAGAATAAGTTTTTGATAACTTAAGATTGTTTTTTTAGATTTTTTATATTTTTGCAAGTTTTCATTCTTTGAAAAATAAACAGTTTTGTGGGATTTATTTTCAAATTCAAACATATTAAAAAAACATTAAAGTTGACTCAACAAGACTTTCATATTATTGCAAAATAATCTATTCTTGTTTATGGAATTGCTGAAATCTTTATAGCATGTTAATTTTCCTAAAAATATTTTTACAATTTTTTTTATTTTTGAATTTGAACATATTTTTTATTAAATACAGATTATTCTTGATTAAGTATCATTAAATTTAATTCATATCAAAAAGATTTTTGTAATACTCTTGTTAGTTTTTTTACATTGTTTTAAAACAGTTTATTCTTGTTTAAGTTACAGTCATCCTACATATTCGGAACATCCACAAATTCGGAACACTTTTGTAATAATTTGTCAATAGTAAACAAAATGCATCTTTTTTCTATTTTTTGGACCTTTATTTTTAATTTTTAAATTCTCTTGCTATTTCACTAGTAAAAATCTTACTTTTAAAACAACAAACTGCATTTCAAGACTAATTTATTCGGAGCAGCACAAAACTGCCTCCAAATTGCCTGTTCCATAATTGAGGGATGTTATTGTACCTTCCACAATTGTGGAACACCTGAATTTAACTGATATTTTCACAAAAAATCTCTTAAAACATAACTAAGCTTGAGTTTCGTTGGTATCAGTGTGTGAAGTCATTTTTTTGTAAAAAATATGTACTCCTGGAGAGAACCAAAGTTTGTTTACATCTGTAAGAAAAAGTGTTCCGAATTTGTGGATTTCGTAGGTCAATTTTTTCTTTCAAAATTTGATATAAAACGTAAAAATTAACAGTCGGTCAATACATCAATCGAAAGATCTCAAGAAAAGCTTTCTCATGAAGGTAAAAGCAAATCATGATGTTCAACTATCGATTTCCTATCGTTTTTTTTCTATAAACAATTCTTAAAAAGTCCGATGAGTTTTTTTAATTTGAACTTTTTTTTAATGGTTTTTCAGTCATCTTATTTCAGTTTTTCTATTCTTTTAAACATGAGCAGTTATTTAAAACAAATATTCAAAAAACATGCCTCGAACTTAGTTTAAATCATTTTGTATTCATTCTTGAAAACTAATATATTTTTGATTCTGTAATATTTTTGTGAGGTTTTTTGTAAAAAAAAAGTGTTTTCAGAATTAAATTTTCTTTGTTCAAAAAAGCTATTGTAGTTTCCATTTGAACATTCTGGAACAGAGCCATTTCGCAATAACATTTGTATAGAACGCAATATTTCCTAATGTGGCTCAGGTTTAAAAAAAATTGTGACATTAAAAAAAACTTTTCGATTTCTTGCCAACGCAACCTTATGTCCACTTTAACCCGATTGTTCATCAACCTTTTGTCGTACATTCTCAATTTTATCAAACTTATAGGATCAACAATAATACTTGCATACTCACAGTTCACGATGTTTCAAAAACATGTCAATCAATGATTTTACTTGAAATCACCAAAACAAAGTTTTCCAGCGAACTGCTCTGGAGTCGACCTGCGGTAGCCAGCAGCTCAAAACCGCGCAATGAGCATTCGGCGTTGATGACTGATTGTGCTGGAGATCTGGAACTTCTGCGCACTGCTGCAGCTGACCCAACCCAACACGGCAGCGACTACGCCCGTGAGGATTACCTAATATCCTGTTGCTTTTTTTTCGCGTGGCTCGCGGGAGCATATGTTTAACGCCGCCAGATCCATCAGCACGAGAAAGGCGTTTTTCGGTTGCCTTCTTTTTTCGACATTTTCTCGACAATCTGTTTATTTTTTCGCGAGCTTATTCCCGGTTTCAGCGAGTTTTGGTTGGTTTTGTTACGAGAGAGTGAGCCCGATGATGCAGCGCGGCGCGAATGGTAACAGAACTTTAAAAGCATTTCTGGTTTTGAGCAGCAGCAGTATTGATTGTGCAGAGAGTGGTAGAGTAATGAAAGGTGACAGTAATTGGCTTGATTTCTGAGTATCAACAGATATCGACGGAGACGTAAAGATAGGTTACTAGTGGGACAGTATACGCTAGGGTTGAGTACATTGGGGTCAATTGATTTTCGGTGGCCACTTGTTTGCGCCACTAATTAGTGGAATCGACTGGTGAAAATTTTTGAGTACTGTTGGCGTCTCATTGAAGGTGTAATTTGTGTTACTCTGTTGGCATGTTTCGTAATTATTGGTAAAATTTTATTTCTACACAAGATCAAGTTAAAGTAAAATGATTTATGAATTTTTACTTGTTTGAAAACCATTATCCTTTTTTCAATAGACTATTAAAGTTATAACTGAGAAGTTTTACAACCAATTTGAAGCGCCAAAACCTTGACATAATCGGTCACCATGGAGGAGCCCCACCAGTTTATGGCCGCTAGTAATTTCCGAAACGTGCCAAACTTTGCGATCATCAAATCCCAATCCCACCCCATATACTCCGCACAAACTTCCTGACATACATCACGACATGTCACGCAGCTTGAAGCCGTCGGACGAAATTCTCCAAAGGCGTCATCCATAAAGTATGTCACGCTAAAATCGGTCAAAATTAACCCCCTCCCCCCTATGTCACACTTTGTCACGCTGGCTCTGACCCCCCCTCGAAAAGTACGTCACGCTTTGTCGGACCCCCATTTTGATTTTTTGTACAATCTAGATTGAATTTTCAAAATGTCCTATCTGGATAGAAATCCATGTGGCACGATTTATAATTGTAGGATTATATTTTTATTTGGAGTTCAATCGAGGAAGTTTTTTATTATTGCAGGTTGTGTGTTGATTTTTTTCAAAATATGATTTAAACATTTAAATTAATTATCAAAAAGTCTGTTTCTTAAAACCTTGTATCGTGTTTCTTTTATGAATATAGTTTATGAAACATTACTCTTTCAAACTTTTGAAAAATATATTTTAAGACTGAATTTTCAGTATTCAAGAAATAGTCTAGCGTGACGTCACAGTCTCACGGACCCCCCTTCCCCCCCTTGTCACACTTTGTCACGCTTGCGACAACCCCCCCTCCCCCCCTAGAGCGTGACGTACTTTATGGATGACGCCAAAGCATCTTCCCCCGTTGTCAGAATGGCCAATTTCGGCTCAGCACGATACAACCGGATAATTTACAGCACACGCGGAATTACCCAAACATTGACGGCTTCCTGATTGTCCGGCGGCCACACCGTAAAACGATCATCTCTCGCTCTCTTCTAGAAGGAAGGCAGATCTTCTTCGCTCGGGACAAAAAACAACACCCCAAGGGACAGTATCAACGATGCTTAGCCGAATTAGTGAAGAGGACTGTAATTCTAGATTTGCGAACTTTCAAAAGGTTTTCAAGGGGGTACAACCGAAGTTACCAAAGCTCACCCTAGTTTTAATAAGTAAAAAACGACTCAGCTGGCAACAAATTTAACGCCACACTTGACGCCAAGAATCCCGCGCTGAGAAGTGCTGTCTTGCCTTGCCCAGAAAAAAAAGACGGTGTTTTATGTGGTCATTCCAATTAACCGTTGGACCACGCTGCTGTGTCATTCAAGATCCTCAACGGGCGGGCACGAACTTTGCGATGTTTTCTTTTATGATTTTGTCCGACACTTGTGCTTTGGGTTCGCGAGATCATCACCGTGTACTACAAGACAAGGATGACTCCTCAATCCTTTAATTTGACCAGCACGGAGAGTAAGCAGAAAAAAAAATCTTCCGTAATTCTAGCGGTTTGTGACAGACCGCCTGACAGGTGGGGGGATTAACGAGTTCACCATCTGATTAGTTCCAGACGGGGGATTTTGGAAGATCTTTTTCGGTTTTGAAGGAAAAATGTACGGGAGCCTATTGACGATATTAATCATTAATCTGCCGCTGGGTTTCTTCCTTCATTATGGGTTGAAAATAATTAGTTTCGGATTAGTTTGTGTTTGTGGCAAAGTTCGTGCAGCTTCCTCGTACGAAATTAATTTCTTGGACGTCTGCTTAGGTCTTGTGGAATTAATTGCACTTTAGGCTAGCACTAACGACTTCTGGTATCTACGAACGCAAGTTTAGTATGGAAGGACATCGGTTGTATAAAAACTCGGGCTGGTGTGCAAGCTTCCAAAATGAGACTTCAATCTCACTAAGTGCATACAAAACATGATTCGAGAATGCTCTCAGACACATTAAAGAATGTTGGATTAGATATAAGAATTAACTACTAAACAGTACTCATTAGACTGTTTCAACCTGGGGTCATTTACCGTTTAAATCTTGGTCTTATACAGCGTGGTTGCCTCTCACCCAGTCAGCCTGGGTTCAATCCCAGAAGGTCCCGTTGGCATTTTTCGAGACGAAATCAGGCCTTCCATCGGACGGAATGGAAGCTTAGGTGTAAAAAGAGGTCTGCAAATGTCTCAACACTTTGTTTTGAGTAGTAATCTTGCAATCGAGAACGCCAAGGCAATGCTGTAGAGCAGCGATTCTCATCCTTATTCTAGGCTGGTACCCCCTGTCATGTAAATCAAGTAGGCCCGGTACCCCCGTTGAGAATCGCTGCTGTAGAGTGAACAATTAGATTTTTTGAAGTATTAATTTTGAAGTACCTTATAAACCTTTAGTGCATATTTGTAAAACATGTCCTTGTCCTGTAACTGAAAACATATTCCGCCAATCATGAGTTTCAAATTTTTAGGTGGTGTTGATCATACAAATTCTTTTAACTCTGATGATCCAAAGATTGTCTTAACTACAAACAAGAAATTCAGATAATGCTTCCTGGATATTTTCTCAATCACTTGAATCTTTCAAAAGAAGTTTCAGTCGGATGTTTCATCAACATTCTCATCACATACCCATAGAATCACTCCGCGACGTGCCTTGGCCCCACTATTGATTTTATGTAAGCTCCTGGCGAGCGGTAGCTTAGTGAGCATGGCTGCGTGCGTGTGGTCACCGGGCAAATCCTTAAAAGCTCATCACCATCACCATTAGTGGGGTGGGTGTGTGCAAGTCGGGGCTGAGAAAGGCTTTTCTGGTGGTGGAGTCAAACTTGTTACCTCAATGATCATAATTCATATTCACGGCTTGCTCCAAACCGACCGACTAGAAGATAAAGATGTGTCACAACACGCGTGACACACATACGGGAGATTAGAGGCCCCGGTGAAGAGCATCGCCACTCCGTAGGTTCGTGATCATCATTACGAGCTTTACCGTAAATATCGGGTATATGTCAAATACGTGACCGGGGCACATGTAGCTGGAAGGGTCAGGTGGGGTCAAGCAGTGTTTGCTTTACAAAATTATGACATTTCTTGTGGTGGGTTGGTCAACTCACTACAGGATCACCACCAGGACAACACTTGGTATTGATGGCACGAACAACGACCGATCACGTATGATCGTAATATAATCGGTGATCACAAGTCAGTCGTTGTATTATTCAAACTACGTCAATACTAGGGAAGGTCGTCCAGCAAGTCGTGTTGACTTGGACGATTTTTCGTCCGGCCTCTAATTGGATGGGGGATGATTGCCTCCGGATTCTTAGCTCCCGCTGAACAATGAATGGTAAATCGCTGCTACAGAGTTTCCTCAATTACTAATCCAAAACTGATCATTTGCTCATGTTGGATAATCGGCACTCGAACACGATCTTCATGTTTGTGGAACTGTAATCTGTAGCGCCGGGAGAAAGGTAGTTCGGTTGTACAGTGATTCCGTTCACTATTGATGGTACCCACCGTCTCGTTCATAACAAGATGACCCACAATGACATGCTTTGCTCCTTCGATCATAAGCGCATACATGTCCTACCTGAGCAGATCTTGATCGCTAAACATTCAACAAACCTTATTTACAGGTCGGACAATGTTGCCTTAACTGAACGACTCCGACGGGGAGGCACGTGTCAATTATAGCGCTCAAATTTGAATGTCAACAGTGCCGAACGGCGTTTACGACGCGTTGAGATGCCTCAGGTGGACGCGGGAAATTCCGCACGTTAGCTCTATTCAATAATTAAGGCAGCGTAACGAATTTGACCAGCAACTAAGAGCGAGGTAAGAGGAGCCCTAGAGCTTCACGGGGCGATAAAGGGCAGAAGACCTCTGACGATCGTAGGGCCCCCCATCCGTCCGTTGTTGGCTCGTCGGATGACCGTCAGGGGACCTTGTGAACCGAGAGATAAAATCATTGCTGGCCGGCCGGAGAGGGCACTCAAATTGCAGCCTTCTTTCGCTTGAAGACTGTTTTTTTCGCTGTGTTTTTGTTGTTGTTTGGTGGTCGATGCTCTGACTGTGACGCCATCGAAAGGACACATCCCCGGACCGGCAACACACATGTGACGATGCTCTTGGAGATTTGAAGATGTGATGTGGCAAAGGCCAAACTTTTTACAATGCCGCGGCCGCTGGTTTGGTGTTCCAAACAGGTTCTAAAGCGCATCGTGTGATGCGCAAAATTTTATTATGGTTTGGGCCACACGTGGCCTGTATGGATTGTACGTGGTAATTTGAGTTTTGGTTACTTGACAACGTTGTGAACTGGAACATACGATTAAAAAAAATTATTTGCATTCTAGACAAAGTTAAAATAACTATTTTACAACTTAATAAAGAGAACACTTACATACTTTAAAACTTGTATTGATTAAGTTTGTATATAACGCTTAAAATTAATATAAATATATTATATTATTCAAAATTAATTCTGTTGCATGAACCCATGACAAGGTCACTCGCGTAGCAAGTCACGAAATAATTCAATTAAGCTCAACATGACACCAGCTGTACCGCGGCACAATGCACCGTTAGTGCTCATCAAACCATAGCACTAAAACATTAACAATACGACCCTTCTCCAAAGTCAAGCCAGAAGTTCCCACCGTAAAGTCTTTCGATTGATTTCAAATTAGTATTCATCTTTGGGCAGCACCCGCTAGAGACTGGTGCCTAAACAAAATCGCCCTGGGCGCACAATTTGTCAGACAAACTTCATGCAAAAATGTGCCCCCCTAAAAGGCATCTGTGCATTGTGTATAAACTTCGTTAGTTCTAGCAAAGCTTTTTTCACACATTAAACTGCTTTTAACTTTTTATTATGAACTGTGTTATCTAAAGCTGGCTGTGTTTATGCTATCTCCGCTGGTGCGTGCATAAATCGGTCGTTCCCATGCAAAAAAATGCACCCCCCAGTTGAATTCCGTTGGGTGGTAGATAACAGGGCTGTTCAGTTATCTTAAAAGCGTTATCTACAAAAGTCTCGGTTGAAGTACTCCTGAGCAGATTGTCAAAAAGCTTAAAGTACAAAACATAATGACCACATCTAAGCCAAAGCATCAATTGGAATCGACTTGAATGCCCCCGAGGCGACAAACCTGATTTATTTCCCTACAGCCACGAAAACCTTAGAAAACACGGCCAACCTTCACGGCATATCAACCTGAGCATCCCTCCAACTTCCACTTTGCTCATTATGTGAGGGCCTACCCCCCCTCTGAATGGGCCGCTGATGTGACATGATTTATAGGATTCCCAAAGCTCGTGCTGCGGCGCCGGCCCCTCGTAACCGATCTCGCGAGCCACCAGAACCGTGACCTTGGCCATCTAAAACGGCGCCACGGAATGCATGTGACGGTGGACGGTTTTGGGGCAGCCCTTTGAGACCTCTAGCGCGGCTGGTTGTGGTGGGGCGTTTAGGTTTGGAAAGGTTTGCTTTTGTACTAGTGACTGCAATTTGCTGAAAAAGTGCGTAGAGTTGGAGGGACAATTTAAAAGTTTAAAGTTATGGTGTTTAGATTTACATACTTAAGGATGCACATGAACAAAAGGGGTTGTTGTTTTACTATTTTGTAATTGTCGAACTTACAGAACCCTGACACAATCTGATTTTATAAATAGTCAAACTTTGTTGTAAATAATTATTTAGGCAGTATTTAGGGCCATTACTTGAGGCAGGTTTGCCAGATCATTGAACTTCTTTACTTGTTTGGAAGGTATTTTCATACCCTATCTAACGATAGGTCGGATGATGGATCCGGATATTGTTTACATACAGATGAGTGAGGATTAATCCAAATACACGGAAAATAAACAAAAAAAAAAAAAAAAAGATTTTTGGAGCGAAACGCGAGTCAAAATGAACTCTAGTATTGCATGAAAAATCTGTGCGCGTATTTATATTTACGAGTGAAAGCAGAACAGACATTGTTCTTTTTTGAAAATTTACGTTTTTCGTGTATATTAACGTTGTGCTGTCTTGTCGCACGTCGCTTTATGACGTTTCGAGAAAAACACGTTCTATTGTTTGAACTTGGAAAAAATAAATAAATAAAATAGAGCACGCAATGTAAACAATACCAAACACGTTTTGTTTGGCTGACCTTTATGTGCCTTGTACCGAAGTTTAGTTGAATTTGGTTGCCGGAGTCCCGAGTTATAATTGATAATGTTCACAGTAGCCAGGCATGTACGTGTGTCAAACGCGTTTTGTCCTGAAATCCCTTTGACTAGTTGTTGCACTTACAAAATTTTTCGGCGTGTGTCAGGATAACACGACAAGAAACAACAATGCATGCACGGGTATCTCAGGTTTTAAATCGAATTTTAGGGATCTGTAGAGGTCAACAGGAGTCGCCGTCGTGCTTGTCGTACGTGAATTTTGGGCCAAATTGAGTTAAGAACGCCATTTTAGGCAGCTCACCAGTTGATCCCGAAATTCGATTTCAATCCTGAGATATGCATTAAAAACCAAAAAAAAACTCCGTGCATTGTTGTTACTTTTCATATGAAAGAATCCTGTCGTGCTATCTTTACACAGCCTGAATATTGATGTAAGTGCGACAAATGGCTAAAGGGATTTTAGGTCACAACGCGTTTGACACAAGTACTACCGTAAACATTTTCAATTATCACTCGGGACTCCGGCAACCAAATTCAACCCAACTTCGGGACAATTCACAGAATGGTCAACCAAACAAAACATGTTTGTTATTGTTTACATTGCATGCTCTCGTTTTTGTTTATTCTAGGTCAAACATTAAAACGCGTTTTTCTTGGAACGTCAAAAAGCGACGTACGACAAGATAGCACGACAGCGTCCAGGTGAGGCATTGATAGCCAAACAAAATTACATTCTCAGCTCATTTTCGCCCAAAATCCACGTGCGATAAGATAGCGCAACGATGACGAAATGTTGTTATCGATATTTTGTGCACTATACTGCCGTTCTACGCATAATTGTACCATGGTCAAAAAAGGGCAACTGAGAAAAACGCGATTGAAATTTTTCGATCGATTTCAGTGTTTCTACGCATAATTGTCCCGTGGGTCTCTTTCGCCCTATATGTCCCTCATCACCCCGGTTAACATTATATTACCCTTATTTGTAATCCTCTTGCAGGTAAACAGGTAAACAAGATAAAATGCTACGTAGAACTCATGATTTCCTGATGGAAAATACTTGGCGGGACAATTACGCATAGAAGTTCAACGACGGGACAAACAGACTTGGTGTTGTTTTTAATTAGTTTCCGAACAAAGTACCAGATTTTATGTGTGTTTCTTAAAGTATACGTAAAACTGAACTTAAAAACTAACTTAATCCACCTATGTGGTTGATGCCTTCCTCACTTTTTACCAACAATGGGTAATATGAGTGGTTTGGACACATATTTCAGCTATTTTTTTAGGTCCAGAAAAATAAGTACACAGATATAACTTAAGTTGTCATAACTCGAGACAGGTTTGCCAGATTTTCAATTATTTGGACTCGTTGGGAAGGCCTCTTGATTACCTAACCAACGATGGGTCGGATGATGGATCTGGACATCGTTTACTTACATTTAAGTGAGATCCGGCTTCAAAAAAGTACATAAATATCACTTAAGTGGTCATAACTCGGGACAGGGTTGCCAGATTTTCAATTATTTGGACTCGTTGGAAAGGTCTCTTGATTACCTAACCAACGATGGGTCGGATGATGGTTCCGGACATCGTTTACATACATTTAAGTGAGATCCGGCTTCAAAAAAGTACATAAATATCACTTAAGTGGTCATAACTCGAGACAGGGTTGCCAGATCTTCGATGTTGTGGACTCGTTGGAAAGGTCTTTTGATTACCTAACCAATGATGGGTCGGATGATGGATCCAGACATCGTTTACATGCGTTTAAGTGAGATCCGGCTTCAAAAAAGTACATAAATATCACTTAAGTGGTCATAACTCGAGGCAGGGTTGCCAGATCTTCAATTATGTGAACTCGTTGGAAAGTTCTCTTGATTACCTAACCAACGATGGGTCGGATGATGGATCTGGACATCGTTTACTTACATTTAAGTGAGATCCGGCTTCAAAAAAGTACATAAATATCACTTAAGTGGTCATAACTCGGGACAGGGTTGCCAGATTTTCAATTATTTGGACTCGTTGGAAAGGTCTCTTGATTACCTAACCAACGATGGGTCGGATGATGGTTCCGGACATCGTTTACATACATTTAAGTGAGATCCGGCTTCAAAAAAGTACATAAATATCACTTAAGTGGTCATAACTCGAGACAGGGTTGCCAGATCTTCGATGTTGTGGACTCGTTGGAAAGGTCTTTTGATTACCTAACCAATGATGGGTCGGATGATGGATCCAGACATCGTTTACATGCATTTAAGTGAGATCCGGTTTCAAAAAAGTACATAAATATCACTTAAGTGGTCATAACTCGAGACAGGGTTGCCAGATCTTCGATGTTGTGGACTCGTTGGAAAGTTCTCTTGATTACCTAACCAATGATGGGTCGGATGATGGATCCAGACATCGTTTACATGCATTTAAGTGAGATCCGGCTTCAAAAAAGAACATAAATATCACTTAAGTGGTCATAACTCGAGACAGGGTTGCCAGATCTTCGATGTTGTGGACTCGTTGGAAAGGTCTCTTGATTACCTAACCAACGATGGGTCGGATGATGGTTCCGGACATCGTTTACTTACATTTAAGTGAGATCCGGCTTCAAAAAAGTACATAAATATCACTTAAGTGGTCATAACTCGAGACAGGGTTGCCAGATCTTCGATGTTGTGGACTCGTTGGAAAGGTCTCTTAATTACCTAACCAACGATGGGTCGGATGATGGTTCCGGACATCGTTTACATACATTTAAGTGAGATCCGGCTTCAAAAAAGTACATAAATATCACTTAAGTGGTCATAACTCGAGACAGGGTTGCCAGATCTTCGATGTTGTGGACTCGTTGAAAAGGTCTCTTGATTACCTAACCAACGATGGGTCGGATGATGGATCCGGACATCTTTTACTTGCATATAATTGAGATCCGGATATATTTGAAAACACATTTTTATACATAACTTTTGAACTACTTATCGAAACTTCAAACAATTCAATAGCGATGTATGGGACCCTAAACCAAGTCGAATGCAACTGGTTGGATCAAAATCGGTTCAGCCAGTGCTGAGAAAACTTGGCAAGATTTTTGAACACATACATACATACACACACACACACACATACACACACACACACACATACACACACACAGACATTTGTTCAGTTTTCGATTCTGAGTCGATATGTATATATGAAGGTGGGTCTTCGAGCTTTTAATATAAAGTTCATTTTTAGAGCAGGATTATAGCCTTACCTCAGTGAGGAAGGCAAAACGATAAAAAGTCAGAATCGTCAAAAAATGACATGGGACATCTATGCGTAGAACGGCAGTATAGATGACAAAAAAAAATCAATACTTTTGTTCAGGAAACCATGTCTATTTCAAATTAAATGGTAACAACGATAATACAATTTGTCCTTTCATCTGACCCTATTTCTTTAGGGCAGATCGGCACACCAAATAAAACGCAGCAATTCACGTGCTTTATTATATTCCACCGTGCTGAAGATACCCGTGGCAAATCCTTAACATTTGAACTCTGGGGGGGGGATCATCATCACCATTCCGCATGCCGGAGGATTCCCCTTTCCAAAAAAAACCCGGTCTCGAGTGCAATTCGCGTCTTCAACCGCGAAATTTCTTCCAAGGCCGTCGCTTGAGATACACTATAAAATAAAATGTTGTGGATTATTTTCGTACAAACATTATTTCTTGAAAAATTTCGAACTTTTATGTTGGAAGTTATTTTATAGTACTGTTACTTTCTCAACATAATTTTTTACTGTGAACCCGATGTTGGCGACAACGAATCGTTGTTTATTTGGGACGGTCCACGATGCTTCGGGGGTGCCTCCAAAGATCATCGATAAATTCGCCATCGATTGACCGTCGGAAGACGCGGGGGGACTCGTCGCGTCCAGCCTATTGATTCGTGCCGCAATCAGAGAAAAACATCCAATACATGTGTGTGTGTGTGTGTGTGTGTGTGTGTGTGTGTGTGTGTGTGTGTGTACGAATGTCAACAGTGATCAAATCTTCGCACAGCTAACATGAATATTTCGCACACCAGACGCCAAATGGAACCGTGTGTACGCGACGGCGGCTGCTTTTGCGCCATCTTTGACAGACCATGTCCACCCTCCCGGTCCGTGGTGATGGTATTCAGAGAGCTAATGGTGTAATCATTAATTTTAATTTCGAAATGAAATGATATTAATTACTGTCATCTGGCCGCTTGAGGGGCAGATTTCTTTTTAATCTGAAAATTCAGTGGGGTAAAATAATCTTTTTGCCTTCCTCACTGAGGTAAGGCTATAATCCTGCTCTAAAAATGAACTTTTTATTAAAAGCTCAAAGACCCACCTTCATGTATACATATCGACTCAGAATCGAAAACTGAACAAATGTCTGTGTGTGTGTATGTGTGTGTGTATGTGTGTGTGTATGTGTGTGTATGTATGTATGTGACTAAAATTCTCACTGAGTTTTCTCAGCACTGGCTGAACCGATTTTGATCAAACCAGTTGCAGTCGACTTGGTTTAGGGTCCCATACATCGCTATTGAATTGTTTGAAGTTTCGATAACTAGTTCAAAAGTTATGTATAAAAATGTGTTTTCACATATATCCGGATCTCATTTTAATGCATGTAAACGATGTCCGGATCCATCATCCGACCCATCGTTGGTTAGGTAATTGAAAGACCTATCCAACGAGTCCACAACATTGAAGATCTGGCAACCCTGTCTCGAGTTATGACCACTTAAGTGATATTTATGTACTTTTTTGAAGCCGGATCTCACTTAAATGCATGTAAACGATGTCCGGATCCATCATCCGACCCATCGTTGGTTAGGTAATTTAAAGTCCTTTCCAACGAGTCCACAACATTGAAGATCTGGCAACCCTGTCTCGAGTTATGACCACCTATGAGATATTTATGTACTTTTTTGAAGCCGGATCTCACTTAAATGTATGTACACGATGTCTGGATCCAACATCCAACCCATCGTTGGTTAGGTAATTGAAAGACCTTTCCAACGAGTCCACAACATTGAAGATCTGGCAACCCTTTCTCGAGTTATGACCACTTAAGTGACATTTATGTACTTTTTTGAAGCCGGATCTCATTTAAATGTATGTAAACGATGTTCGGATCCATCATCCGACCCATCGTTGGTTAGGTAATCAAGAGACCTTTCCAACGAGTCCACAACATTGAAGATCTGGCAACCCTGTCTCGAGTTATGACCACTTAAGAGATATTTATGTACTTTTTTGAAGCCGGATCTCATTTAAATGTATGTAAACGATGTCCGGATCCATCATCGGACCCATCGTTGGTTAGGTAATTTAAAGTCCTTTCCAACGAGTCCACAACATTGAAGATCTGGCAACCCTGTCTCGAGTTATGACCACTTAAGAGATATTTATGTACTTTTTTGAAGCCGGATCTCACTTAAATGTATGTACACGATGTCTGGATCCAACATCCAACCCATCGTTGGTTAGGTAATTGAAAGACCTTTCCAACGAGTCCACAACATTGAAGATCTGGCAACCCTTTCTCGAGTTATGACCACTTAAGTGACATTTATGTACTTTTTTGAAGCCGGATCTCACTTAAATGTATGTACACGATGTCTGGATCCAACATCCAACCCATCGTTGGTTAGGCAATTGAAAGACCTTTCCAACGAGTCCACAACATTGAAGATTTGGCAACCCTGTCTCGAGTTATGACCACCTAAGAGATATTTATGTACTTTTTTGAAGCCGGATTTCACTTAAATGTATGTAAACGATGTCTGGATCCAACATCCAACCCATCGTTGGTTAGGCAATTGAAAGACCTTTCCAACGAGTCCACAACATTGAAGATCTGGCAACACTGTCTCGAGTTATGGCCACTTAAGTGATATTTATGTACTTTTTTGAAGCCGGATCTCACTTAAATGTATGTAAACGATGTCCGGATCCATCATCCGACCCATCGTTGGTTAGTTAATTGAAAGACCTTTCCAACGAGTCCACAACATTGAAGATCTGGCAACCCTGTCTTGAGTTATGACCACTTAAGAGATATTTATGTACTTTTTTGAAACCGGATCTCACTTAAATGTATGTAAACGATGTTCGGATCCATCGTCTGACCCATCGTTGATTAGGTTATTAGAAGACCTTTCAAACGAGTCCACAACTTTGAATATCTGGCAACCCTGTCTCGAGTTAAGACCACTTATGTGATATTTATGTACTTTTTTGAAGCCGGATCTCACTTAAATGTATGTAAACGATGTCTGGATCCAACATCCGACCCATCGTTGGTTAGGTAATTGAAAGACCTTTCCAACGAGTCCAGTATTTTTCTAGATCTAAAAAAATAGCTGAAATATTTATCCAAACCACGCATATTACCCATTGTTGGTAAAAAGTGAGGAAGGCATCAACCACATAGGTGGATTAAGTTAGTTTTTAACTTTATTTTTGATAAATTATTGAACATCAAAGCGATAACAATAGATAATCGAAATAAAATATCACAATCTCTGATACCTTCCAAGTTACGTTGCTATGGAAGAGATACTAAATAGCACATTTAATTTAAACCCGTCTCTATGCCATCCGAGCTACAACGCTATGTGAATGGCTTTTTGATCGTGTATACATTCCACACCATAAATCTGGCAGCCCTGGCGAAATAAACATCTTCGCAGTATCGATAAACAACAGGTCCTTCTAAATCTATACGCTACATGCTTGGGTCCATTCCAGCTGTAATGGCTACCGTGAGCTCGTGGGATTTATTGCCTAATTAATAAATTATAATTGTGTACTCATCAATTCCATAAGTCACATACCGCGAGCCGTTCCGACCTGTCCCAATGGAGACGTCTCGATGCTGATCTTCTGCTCCGGCGTTCTACCCGGCCCAAGTTCTTGCGCAGAACAAGAAGCGCCAAACCTCGGCCGGTCGAATCTAAATTTGAATTCTAAATACATCCATCGGGTGATTTATGGCTCGTGGTGACATCGGGCCCGGCCCGGGTTATTTATCAAAGAGCGCGACCCAGAGTGTGATTATTTATGACTTTTGCATACGATGGTGAAACGTGTTCATCGCGTTTGTATTTACCTGATTGTCATTTGTGCCCATTTTTTGTGCTCTCGGGCGATCGGCGTCAACTACAATTCAAGTGTCCGTAATAACACCCCTCTCTCGACCCCTTGTCCTGACCAACGCGGCAACATGACTCGTCATCGGGGGCAGTTCGTTAGTGGGTCAAATTCTGGTTGATGTGTTTGTTTGCGGAGTGTGACTATTTTTTTGCGTTTTCTGCGTAATGACCGCACAACGGGCACACCTGGCGACTAATTGGTGCCGGCCAATAAAAATGATCTGGTTAGTTCCAGCTGTTTTACGGGGCGTGTACGTTTAATTGAGGCATTTGTCTCAAAGAAATCAAGATTTGACACTGGCTACTAGGAGAGACCACCTTAAGATAATAAAATTTGTAAAGTTTGTTGTGGTTTACGATAAAATATTATTTCAACCATAAATTATGGAGTTGTGATTGTTTTAGAATTTTTCAGTTTTTTTTGTTTATACTTCAAGTGGTAATTTTGGACCATCTTTTTAATTTTATTCTTCATTCTTCAACTGGAAAAAGCACGGAATGAGTACAAGTTTTCATGCTTTTATGACATTTCTGCATGAAATCGATCCACATTTAAACCTGTCTTAATTGTATTTTCGTCATGATCGTTTTATCTTGTCGCAAATTGAGTTAAGAACGCAATTTTGGCAGACCTTCATAGATCCCTAAAATTCAATTTTCATTCTGAGATTTCCCTCAAAAATCGGAAAAACTCCGTGCATTGTCCTCACTCTTCATGTGAAAGAAGTTTCAATCTTGTCATGCTATCTTGACACACCCTGAAAATTGGTGTAAGTGCGACAACTGGCCAAAGGGATTTTTTGACAGAACGCGCTTACATACCCGACTACTTAAAAAAACTCAGGACTCGTGGTGTAGGGGTAGGCGTGGTTGCCTCTCACCCAGTCGGCCTGGGTTTGATCCCAGAAGGTCCCGGTGGCATTTTTCGAGACGAGATTTGTCTGATCACGCCTTCCGTCGGACGGGGAAGTAAATGTTGGCACCGGGGGGGATGGAAGCTGAGGTGCACAAAAAGGTTTGCAATTGCCTTAACAATCAACCCTTCGGATACCTAGTTTCGAGTAGGAATCTCGCAATCGAGAACGGCAAGGCAATGCCGTAGAGCGAATAATTTGATTTTTTTTTCAGGACTCCAGTCACCAATTTTAACCAACAACGCACAATGGACAACGCACAGAATAATCAGCCAAATAAAAGGTGTTTGTTATTGTTTACATTGCGTGATCTATGTTTAGTCAAGGTGAAACATTAAAACGCGTTTTTCTCGGAACATCAAAAAGCGACGTATGACAAGATGGCACAATCGCGTCGATTTGAGAATACCCTGGAGTAGGTACTAACAAAAAGTAACTAAAATCTGCTTCGGTGGTGTCGCTTGGACTCTCAACCTAGAGGGGATCATCAGTACGAATCTCGGAGGTGGAAGAGATCTTAGGTATAAAAAGAGATTTGGGTGCTCTCCCCGTTTCAAGTCGTCGGACGCCTAGAACTGAGTAGAAATCTTGCAATAGAGACCGCCAAGACCTGTGGGTTGTAGAGCGATTGGTTACGTTTTTCGTTTTTCAGATGTCATATTGGGAGTCAGATTATCGCCTTCGGACAACTGTTGGCAAAAATGCTGTCAAAGTTTTCAGAGGATTATGGTGCTCCCCTATGGATGCTTGCTTTATAATTCATCAGTTTCATGGATGTTGCTTACTAACATATAATTAGGAAACTTGGTAAGTTTCAACAACCTTGACCACCAAGAGTTGAATTTCGTTCCGAGCTTCGATTCCACAGATTGCAACCTCTAAATAAAGGGCCAAAACAAGTTGAACTGCCGTTGCATTCTTCCATGCAGAAGAAATGGTCACGCAAGCAGGGTACTTCTACCGGTGCGACCTGTTCAAATATCACAAATGCCACGCGACCAAACCGAGGTGTGATCAATCATAATAGCACGCGGCGGCCATACTTGGCAAAAAATGGCAATAATTTGGTTCCCAATGGTCGAAGGTTTCGTTTGGGGTGTCTTTTTCACGGCCATCAACGGCAAACAGATGGACCGAAAATGTGAACTGCGTAGAGTCGGTTTGAGAAAGCGTTTAGGTAAATCCCAGAACTAATTGAATGAGTTGGGATATGGATTTTTTTCAGGAATTGATTTATGTGCATGAGGAGTTCAGAAGCGAGATGGTGTATGTTTCCGATAAGATAAATGGTTGATGCCATTGGAATGTCCATTAGATTCCGTTAAGAGGCTGTTACCGGACAAATGGCAGCAAGTTCGACTGAGCTGTTCCGTGGATAAAGTTTCAAGCAGAATCTAGTCATACTGGTGTACACACTTAAGAGTGTCGATATCACCTTCGGATTCTTTGTCGATTTTAATGGCCACTTGATGGCTTCTGAAGAATAGCAATAAAAACGCGCAAATATCTTCGGCAGTTGCCTTTGGATAGCGTCTTAAACGATACCTACAACCTAGAGAGAGCCAGTACATTTGGCATAAAGTATATAAACAAGAATTTCGAAATTTACGCCCAATCTCTCGTAGCGGACAAGTTCTCCACGAAGGGGTTCATCGCGCCAAACTGGTCTCTTCTCTAACGCAATTCGACATGCCTACGCCAGGCAAGGTCTTCGGACGATGCGTCACTGCAATTAGCGATGGACACTCGCGCCAGGTCGACAAGGTCACCCGGTCAGAGTGATTCCACCACCAACAGCAGCTAATCGCTGGCGACAGCGTTATCAGGCATCCCGGGAGAGATATTAGCCAAATTAAGCCATTAGGACCAGGCGGAGTTCAGCGAGTTTGGCGTTGGCTCGTCAACAAAGGCTGATTTTTATGATCGATCAAAAATCCATAACGGGGCGTCTTCGTCGTCAGTTGATTGACAGCTGCTGGCGGGTGCTGATTAGGTGGAGAGACATTTTAGGAAATGTTAGATTGGGTTTGCTGCAACCTGCATTGGGAGATCTTAACTTTTTAGGATAAAAGTGACTGTCAAACTGTGGCTGGGATCTATGACCTTCCGTTTTGAAAAGAAGCTGTTTTAACAGAACTGTAAACCAAGCAAATTGCAATACGGTTTCTTGCATGAAGCATGCGAGTACACCAAAATCGTGAATTATTGTCATCTAGGGCGACTGCCATGTAGTTACACTGAATGTAATTTCTTCTGAAATTTATATTCCAAATACACTGAAATTCCGATGGTTTGACAACAACTGCTGTCAAACGAACGGGGTCACTTTTTAGTTTAACACCCTCATTACACAGAGCTCACACTTACTACCGAACTTTAGTATGTGTGGGTGCCTTGTTAAAAGTGACAGTTCGTTACTTTCTAGTTTGACTTTGTCAAACCAATGAGGTACAACCTAAAAAAGTGTCAAACGAAACGAAAGTTTTCCTAGTTGTATAAACTAACCTCCTTTTGTCTAGAACCCAACCTAGCTTTACAATCGAGGTCGCTCCCACGTTCGCTGTCCATCAACTCTTCCAAAAAACCTCAACTTCAAATCCGACATGTCCATCACTTTCATCCTACACCACCGTTCCGTTCTACAGCGGGAACAAAATCCCTTTTCTAGTCCGAAACCAGACGATCCGTGACGATAGTCTCAATTTCGCGAAGCAATTAAGCTTCTCGGTTTCTCCTTCGTCCAACTTGTTTTTGTTCGGGAGATTCCCGACGCTTGATCTTCTTCTCCTTCGCGCTAAAATCCAACACCCGAAAGGTAGCGTTGGTTGTCCACTTGAGTCAGCGTGATCGCGCACGAACGAAAGAATTCCGAACCGGATCTTGTTTATATTCGTTTTCGCCGGGGGAGATTCTAAATTTATTCAGCGTGTTTTCGTTTTTTTTTGTGTTTGCTTGTGTGTGTCCGTGTATTCGATTGACAACCGGTTGGATGCTGGTGTAACAACGATGACGTCGATCGCGGGGAGTTCAACGGCTCAAGTTTTAGGTGGAACGTCTCGTGTGGGTGTCACTTCTTGAACCTTGCAACCTCCTCGTTTAGTACTCGGATCGTTAGAATCCGTTGGTTGGCTTACTTTGAGTACTTCCGCGTAGATCTTCAAGTGTTGCGGTGCAAATGAGCGATTGTGTTTGAGTTCTGAAAAAATCGCACTGAAGAGGTTAGGGTGAGTAATTCTGTGGAACTCCGCGGGTATCTTCCAGAGTGGGTTGGAAACTTTGAACTCAAGTGGTCTTCAGTGTATCTTCTTCGTTCTAGGAAACAGATCACCCATAGTGAGTTGTCGGTAAAGGCCTTGATCTTTCCGATGTCGAGCATAATTTCTTGTATAGTACAGATTGGATTACCAATCGTAGCCAAAACATAATTTACCAAATAGGAACCAATTCAATTTGCTTCAACCACACGTTGATCACCTGCCTGGTCAGTTCCATACGAAGAGGAGGCCAATTCCCATGAACGCTCTGAGCTTGAGGATCGCGACTAGTCAAACAATTAAACGCCAAATTAGCGCCCCTCGTTGACTCGAACCAATCAGGTTCTGGGGGATGATTGGATCTGATATTTGGCTGGCGGAACAAAGACTTGCGGAACCAACGTAAATGTCGATCGTTCCGACCTGTGTAGCGAGGAAGGAAGATAAATCAAGAGCAAGTTCATGAGCAGTATACCTGGGGCCAGACTGTACGCAGAATGACTGATGAGTGACTTTTTCCACGCTAAGCGGATCAGTAGCTCCAAGGTGACGATAGCTCAACGCCACGATCCGACTGCACATCTGTAACGTGCGCGGACTTTCGTAGGCGTCTTGCATGAGGCGTCTAACCTTCGAACTACACCGTCGCGTCGATCAGCGTCGCCAAAACGGTATGGATAGAGGAATAGTTCTGCGAGCTGCTGAATTTCAGCTGATTCACTGCGGTGCCACCTTCGTTTGGCTTTTCTGTATTAAGTGCAAGCCGGTATGACTAATGGGAAATCTATTTTGGGAAGTAGTAAGGCATCGATTGAGTGTGGTAGAACCGAGTAGAGAATATAAAATAAGAAAACAAATTACCACTGAGTAATTGAGTTCGAAATCTTACCCATGATATCCCGCCTTGTTCAACGAAATACTAAAAAAACTTTAACAAGTTCGCGCAAAAATATACTCAAACTTTGATTGTATCTAAAATCAAAAATAAGGTGAACTGAATCTTAACTGATTCAAACTGGCCAGACAATGATTCTCTGATGTCAATCAAATGAACTCAACAAAGAAGATCGTTACATTTACGCAAATGATTCCGTCAACTCGTTTGATCGCTCATCTTTGCCCATCAAGTCAATCTTAAAACGCATGTCCGTAATCTCGTATAAAAGCCACAAGCTTGCGTGTTAACATCATGAGAACAAAAAATAATGGATGAATCTCGCAGAACAAATCTTCATCCGGTTCTAGGATCCATGAGGAAAACGCGACATGACCATCAGCGAACTCATTTGCGCGCCCTCGAGGGATCAATGTGTCGTGTTCACCGCTTTACCGTAGACGACTTGGTCTACACGACAAGGACATCCTCGGGCGATTTAGATCATTAGATCGACAGCCCACCGTCCAGCATCGTCAACTTGTCTGAGGGTTGAGCACCGAGATGGATCGCAGACGGGACTTTGAAAAAAAAAATCATGCAATGAAGTAATTAAGTCGGCGATCATGAAGAAGCTGGTGCGAAAATCGGTGACCCTTGGGGGTCGGGCTGTGAAATGAAACTGACGTTGGGGAGGACGACCAACGACGACGACGATGGAGTATGGAGATTTATAAATGATAGCCATTTAATCGTTGGCCAAGGATGATTGGCGACACCATAAATCATGCAAAGGCGCTTCGCTCTAAGGACACTCTCCGGTGGGACGACGGAACGGGACAGATCATTAATGTCTTCATTTCGAGCGAACGGGGGCTGCTGCACGGACAGCTGGGTGTAGGGTTACCAGTGGAATTTATTGCTGGTTCGTTCAGTAGTTCAAGAACGAATGTGATTGCTGAGGTAGAAATTGAATGTAATATTTTTCAAGTGTCGCTTTTAGAGGTTTTCAATTTTTTGTTGATGTCTGTATATTTTTTTCAGACACTTAAATTTCTCGTATTTATATTAGATGTTCAAAAAAAATATTTGTCTTGAAAATGTTTAGGACAAGTTAAGATTATATTTAGGATCAATCTATCGTTCATTATCGTTATCGCCATTTCTAATCTAATCTAATCACTTTATCACTAATTTTTTTTATAGTTTTTTTTTTGAAAAATACTCTTTTTTCACAAAATACCGTATTTTTACAAAACTACTCATAATTTCAAATTTTTGAATATAAGTATCAAAAGGAGCGATTTTTATGCTTTTTCACTTCATTAAAGTTTTCTCATTTCATTAGAGTTTTTTGTTAAAAGCTAAATTTTTCACAAAATAAAAAATTTTCGAAAATACTCAAATTTTTGGAATTTGCAATATGAATATCAAATGAAGTGAAATTTTGTATACTTTATTGTTTAATGTTTTTTTCGAAAATGTAAAATAAATCACAACGTGCGATATTTTTTTCAAAAATATTCAAATTTTCAATTTTTGAAATATGGGTTTCGATCGAAGCACAATTTTGTATGCTTTTCACTTTATTAGAGTTTTTGGAAAATACAAAAAAAAAACATCGCAAAATATCATAATTTGAAAATGCACATCAAATTTCTCATCGATAAATACGGTAATTGTTCACATTTAAGTATTTTCATGAAAAAAATAACAACTTGAAAAGCATACAAAATTTTGTTTCGTTTGATACCCATATTGTAAATCTTGAAGATTTTATTATTTTTGAAAAAATACGGTATTTTGTTAATATTTTTGTTTAAAAAGAACTATAAAAAAGAGAAAATGCCTTCAAAGTTTCCCTTCGTTTGATACCCATATTGCGAATAATTAAATTAGAGTACTTTCGATAAAATACGGTATTTTGTAAACAAATTGAGTTTTTCTTTTCCTAAAAATATATTCTTTTTGGAAGCATTGAAAATTTAACATGATAAGGTAGAATTAAGGGCAGCAAATGACCAAGAACGTTTAAGCTGCCAGAAATAAATCAATTGACAACAACAACATCGTTGAATTAAGTCGATTGGCGATAATATTATCGCCGATAGAATTATCGAAATTAATCTCGATAATTTTATCGTTAACAACCTTGCTGTCCATTTTCCCAAAATTTACTTTGTATAATTATTAGTTCCTTTGTATTTAAAAATAACCTTTATGAACTTTGTTTAGCCAACCCATTTGAGTTGTTTTTTCAAAGAAATAAAGAGAATATTGATTGAACTCAACAAAACTTCTTCATTATATGTTTTCATTACTTAAAAACCACAATATTGCAAAATAATTTGCAAATCATAAACATTGTTATTCAGCATTCCACAGTTGAAGCTAATGAAGACGTTACGTTAGCTCAGGTCAAAGTTTCGCCACAGCGCAAACATTCTCATAATCATTCAAACATTATTTTTCAAACTTGCTGAAGAAAAATACGCTAATGACAAACTGCAACAATTTATTTGAACCGCAATCAGGTTGAGCAACACGGCTCCAAGCTGGCAACTACAAAATAGCATGTCAATTGACCATTCGGCCTAAACTTCTTCATTGCGCGCATCGCAGTTTCTAAGGTAAGAATGCTGAATATATATTACCATCCGACGATTATTAGCACGAAATAAGCAACGAATCATCCAAGGAATTTATTGAGTGCTAATGCGTCATTAACATTTTATGCATAAAATATGAAATTCATATAAAAAAATCGTAGATCTCAATCATTCGTGCTTGGGGGCTCACGACGACAACAAAAAATCTTATACTAAGCTTCGAGTTCAAACCTTAGAGATCCTTGGTGGACTCGGACGCATCGTCGTCGTCGTCGTCGTCAGACTTTGCCCATTTGGTCGCAGGGTGATCAGTTTCAGAAGCCAACGGGGTTGACCTTTTCCGCGGTGCCATCATCACCCGAGAGCCTTCTCGGAGGACATATTCTTCACGGTGGGGCACGTAATAGGATTCTCCGCGCAACGGCGGTTAATTTTTCCTACTCACGCACACGCGGTTACTTGCGGTGGATCACGGTGTTCTTGTTTTAGTTTATTTGAAACAAATTAAAATTAAGTTTATAATTTCAAAATAACTTTTAAGGATTTCAATTATAAAGTTCAACCAAAATCCTTTCCTAAGAAACCGTGGTGTTAGACCGTGAAGGTGTCATCTTCTATGTCCCGAGCGTGACACTAATCCTTTAATCCGGTCTACGGGCAACCAAGGTTTCAACACGCACGCGCTGGTGCGTCGTCACCCGGAGCGTAAGGGTACTTGCCACCGTTGTCGTAATAAAATTGATGATCTTAATGATGTTGTGATGCGCCGCTGTTGGCCAATATTCTAATTTCTCAAACCGCGGCTCTTAACGCCATCAGACCCGGGACCGGATGAACGCCCGACGACGAAGTGGTTACATCGCTCAAGGTCAGTACAAATTAGCCGCGAACAGATTAGCCAAGTCCAGTTAACTGGATATGCTAAATGCAGACGATTAAACTTTCAAGATGTGGCAGACGATTGCCAAACCACAAGACAGTGGCGCTCGCAGCAATTGTAAGCAAAATGTTTTCACCCGTGTCCATCAACAAGCCCAACATGGAGCACAAATGGAGACCAAACATTGAGAGATGAAGAGGTAGTGAACTAGAAAAAGGGGTTATCATTTTTCACAAATGAAAGGGTTGTACTACTGGTTATCTAAAATGAAAACATTCAACAAAATAAATAAGATAAGATTTTGGTTGAATCAACACCTATTTTACTATTTAAGACTTGTCAACCATATTTACAATTATTTGTTAAGCTAAAATTTAGCAGAATTTTTTTTTTAGTTTTTGCCTTCCTTAACTTACAGAGAAAAGGCTTTCACTCACTCACTCTAAAATTAACTTTCTAATTCGACCTCGTAGACCCACCTTCACGTATACCTAACAAATTAGAATCAAATTCTGAGCAAATATAATTGGCTTATTGGATCCGTCTACTCTAGTTAATATTATAAAGTTTAGAAAAGTACTTCAAAAATTATGCTTCAAACCATTATGAAGAATGTCAAGAAGATTGTAACAAGGGTGGTTTTTGAAAGTAAACCAGTCATGTTATACATTTTCAGACCTTTCCCATTAGCATAAACATCGAAGATTTGATGACCCTATCAAAAGTTAGTAGCACTTAAGTGTTATTTATATACTTTTTGGAGGCTGGATCTCAGCTATTTCTATGAAAATGATGTCCCTGTCCATCATGTGACACGTCGTTAGATAGATATAAAGACTTTTCAAATGAGCCTAAAACATCTATGATCTGATATCCCTATCAAAAGTTATGAGCACTTTTGTGTTGTTTATACAATCTTTTGAAGCCGGATCTCAGATATTTCGATCGAAACGATGTATGGATCAACCTATTGTTGTATGCGTAATCAAAAGACCTATCAACGTGTTCAAAAGATTAAAGATCTGACAACCCTATTGAGTCATCAGTAGTCAGAGTTTTACTTGTAGGTTAAACAGTTTTATTTTATCAATGTTGATAATATTAGGAAAGCATCAACCATCTAACAGGATTTAGTTTTTAGTTTTGGGTAATTCTCCGCCAACTCACACAGCAGTTGCCCCGACCCCTCTTCGATTTGCGTGAAACTTTGTCCTATGGGGTAACTTTTGTCCCTGATCACGAATCCGAGGTCCGTTTTTTGATATCTCGTGACGGAGGGGCGGTACGACCCCTTCAATTTTTGAACATGTGAAAAAAGAGGTGTTTTTCGATAATTTGCAGCCTGAAACGGTGATGAGATAGAAATTTGGTGTCAAAGAGACTTTTGTGTAAAATTAGACGCCCGATTTGATGGCGTACTCAGAATTCCGAATAAACGTATTTTTCATCGAAAAAAACACTAAAAAAGTTTCAAAAATTCTCCCATTTTCCGTTACTCGACTGTAAAAATTTTTGGAACATGTCATTTTATGGGAAATTTAATGTACTTTTCGAATCTACATTGTCCCAGAAGGGTCATTTTTTCATTTAGAGCAAAACTTTTCATTTTAAAATTTCGTGTTTTTCTAACTTTGCAGGGTTATTTTTTAGAGTGTAACAATGTTCTACAAAGTTGTAGAGCACACAATTACAAAAATTTTGATATACAGACATAAGGGGTTTGCTTATAAACATCACGAGTTATCGCGATTTTACGGAAAAAAGTTTTGAAAAAGTTGGTCGTTATCGATCATGGCCATTCATGGTCACCCGCGACAGACACGGACGACGAAACAAAGAGAAACGCAAAAAGTAACTTTTTCAAAACTTTTTTTCGTGAAATCGCGATAACTCGTGATGTTTATGAGCAAACCCCTTATGTCTGTATATCAAAATTTTTGTAATTGTCTGCTCTACAACTTTGTAGAACATTGTTACACTCTAAAAAATAACCCTGCAAAGTTAGAAAAAACACGAAATTTTAAAATGAAAAATTTTGTTCTAAATGAAAAAATGACCCTTCTGGGACAATGTAGATTCGAAAAGCATTAAATTTGCCATAAAATGACATGTTCCAAAATTTTTACAGTCGAGTAACGGAAAATGGTTTTAAAACTTTTATAGTGTTTTTTCGATGAAAAATACGTTTTTCGAATTTTGAGTACGCCATCTAAACGGGCGTCTAATTTTACATAAAAGTCCTTTGACACCAAATTTGTATCTCATCACCGTTTCAGGCTGCAAATTGTTGAAAAACACCTTTTTCGCATGTTCAAAAATGGAAGGGGTCGTACCGCCTCCGTCACGATATCAAAAAGACTATCAATTCGTGATCAGGGACCCTAAGGACAAGTTTCGTCGAAGAGGGTCGGGAACCTTTCAAATTTCGTGTGAGTTGGTAGAGAATTACCTTTTAATTTTAGATTTTAGTTTTTAGTTTTAGTTTTAGTTTTTAGTTTTTAGTTTTAGTTTTTAGTTTTTAGTTTTAGTTTTTAGTTTTAGTTTTTAGTTTTTAGTTTTTAGTTTTAGTTTTAGTTTTAGTTTTTAGTTTTAGTTTTTAGTTTTTAGTTTTAGTTTTAGTTTTTAGTTTTTAGTTTTAGTTTTAGTTTTAGTTTTTAGTTTTTAGTTTTAGTTTTAGTTTTTAGTTTTTAGTTTTAGTTTTTAGTTTTTAGTTTTTAGTTTTAGTTTTTAGTTTTTAGTTTTTAGTTTTTAGTTTTTAGTTTTTAGTTTTTTTTTAGTTTTTAGTTTTTAGTTTTTAGTTTTTAGTTTTTAGTTTTAGTTTTTAGTTTTAGTTTTTAGTTTTTAGTTTTAGTTTTTAGTTTTTAGTTTTAGTTTTAGTTTTAGTTTTTAGTTTTAGTTTTTAGTTTTTAGTTTTAGTTTTAGTTTTTAGTTTTAGTTTTTAGTTTTAGTTTTAGTTTTAGTTTTAGTTTTAGTTTTAGTTTTAGTTTTAGTTTTAGTTTTAGTTTTTAGTTTTTAGTTTTTAGTTTTAGTTTTTAGTTTTTAGTTTTAGTTTTAGTTTTTAGTTTTAGTTTTAGTTTTAGTTTTTAGTTTTTTAGTTTTTAGTTTTTAGTTTTTAGTTTTAGTTTTTAGTTTTTAGTTTTAGTTTTAGTAGTTTTTAGTTTTAGTTTTTAGTTTTAGTTTTAGTAGTTTTTAGTTTTAGTTTTAGTTTTAGTTTTTAGTTTTAGTTTTAGTTTTTAGTTTTTAGTTTTTAGTTTTTAGTTTTAGTTTTTAGTTTTAGTTTTAGTTTTAGTTTTAGTTTTAGTTTTTAGTTTTAGTTTTAGTTTTTAGTTTTTAGTTTTTAGTTTTTAGTTTTTAGTTTTTAGTTTTTAGTTTTAGTTTTAGTTTTTAGTTTTTAGTTTTTAGTTTTTAGTTTTAGTTTTTAGTTTTTAGTTTTTAGTTTTAGTTTTTAGTTTTAGTTTTTAGTTTTAGTTTTAGTTTTTAGTTTTTAGTTTTAGTTTTAGTTTTTAGTTTTTAGTTTTAGTTTTAGTTTTAGTTTTAGTTTTAGTTTTTAGTTTTTTTTAGTTTTAGTTTTAGTTTTAGTTTTTAGTTTTTAGTTTTTAGTTTTAGTTTTAGTTTTAGTTTTTAGTTTTAGTTTTAGTTTTAGTTTTTAGTTTTAGTTTTAGTTTTAGTTTTTAGTTTTTAGTTTTTAGTTTTTTTTTAGTTTTAGTTTTAGTTTTAGTTTTTAGTTTTTAGTTTTAGTTTTAGTTTTTAGTTTTTAGTTTTTAGTTTTTAGTTTTAGTTTTTAGTTTTTAGTTTTTAGTTTTAGTTTTTAGTTTTAGTTTTTAGTTTTAGTTTTAGTTTTAGTTTTAGTTTTTAGTTTTTAGTTTTAGTTTTAGTTTTTAGTTTTAGTTTATTATTTAGCTACAATTTTACTTTTTAACATTGTGGCTTTCTCATATAAATTTTGTGAAATATGAGTTTTAGACTATTATATGAGTTTCTCATGATGCTCTCATTTTTCCAACTCGTGTTTTCTCGGAAACTTTTAATTCTATTTTCAATGTTAAACTTTTAAACAAACCATTGTCAAATTTTTGTGTAATGACTGCTGTTTACTATTAAAAATATTTCGAACTTTTAGAATCAAGAGTAACCTTTTGAAAGAGCTTAAAACTAATTTTGGACCTTTTGAATGTTTGGCTGGATTTTAAATTTAGTTTTTTTAACAGAAAGGAGCAGAAAATGTCACAAAAGTTTTATTTTTAAAAATAAAAATTCGTACCAATAGTTTCGAAATATTTCCAGTTGACAATGCTTTGCAATTTCTTCAGCCCTGGCCCTTTGTCTGTGTCCCACACTACTTCAAACGGCATTTTTCCTCTTCATTTGGGCAGACTACTGATTGCAGCCTAACTTAAAAGTTCACCCAAAGTGGCGTCTATTGGCACTTTACTAAAACATCATCTGCTAGGGTGGAGCCCAACCAGCAACCCCTTTGCCATATTTGCAAGTCGCGCATCTTAATGCCCCATTGTATTCCGACCTGTCTACCTAGCCGTAGTGATAGTGCGCGTGCGATGATCTACTTTTGAGATTTGGCCCCGTGCACTAATTTGTGGCGGAATGTGGCCTTTGTTTTCCACGCGCAGCCCTGGAAAAACGCCAAGTTTAGTACTCAAAGTAGATCGAGCGTGGCAGATTTCACCGTCCAGTTGCGCTGGGAGGAAATGTTTCGCAAAACGTGCCCATTTTGGCTCGTGTAATGGAAAGATACGTTTCGGTGCGGAAATGAGTTTTTGCGAAAAAGGTAGTAATTTTGGAAGTTTGAAGAAGTCACACGTGTCCAATGCTCCCGCGCGCGAGGAGAACAACCTGTTGGTAACCTTGAGTGGCGAGGTTCACGTTGATCTTCTGGTGACATTAAAATTAAACACTGGAGATGACTGCTTTCCGGTGCCAGCGACGACGTATGTTTTGGCTAACCTCTCCGGGCTTAGCCGTTTCTTAGTGTGATGATTTATTGTTATGTTCAAAAGTGGTTTTCCGAAACCGGTCAAACAACTGATGAATAGTTAATTAGAGGGTCAAGCGTTCAAATACCTTTGGACGCGGCGAATGCAGCCCGGAGGTGGTGGTATGTGCTCCCTCCTGTTGTGATATTTAGATTGTTTGGACAAAGAATTTTATGGCGGCAGTCGTTAAAACAAAATGGCCAAATATAACGCTAAAATGGTAACTACCAATGTTTCGGTTCGAGAATGAACGGAAAATTAACCGTTGGATTTTAAGCTGACCCCACATTTGCCCTTGCAGGTGTGGTGCAGCCCACCGAACTTCGATGGAGATGTTGGAGCAAATTTACGATTTTCACCTTTTCAAAAGGCCGCTACGAATACAGTCAGGTGCAAAAAAGTTAGTGGATTTAGTGGACGAACGATCTAACTACCAAAGCTGCAAAGTCAGAATACTTTTTTCAACAACAACAGCTTCTTAGGAATAAGTGACTTCTCATCAAATAGCTTCAAGTCCATTGACTGAGACTCCGAGTCTTATTCTTTAATCCAAGTATTATTATATATTTTGGAATAAATTTAGTAAAAATTTAAAAAAATGTTTAAACAAACAAAACAAATTTCTTGAACCAAAGTGCACCCAATACCTGTCGCTCAATTTCAATTGGTTCGGATCCAACCAGCACTTCCTCTCAAATTGAAAGCGCAAGGTCTGCTGTGTCGACAACCTTATTAAGCCTAATTGGTTTGCTCCTACAAGTTGGTAGTAGCGGACCCAAACGACGCAGACCAAACCTTCCCGTACTGCGTTCGTTTGCGACCAGTTGGGCGGACGTGACAAGACAGTCTGGCCAAAAATTCTCATAAATCAGACACTTCTATGGCGAAATGTGTTTTTGTTTGTGTGTTTTTTCATTTCGATGATTGAAAAGCTCAAAGTGCAAAAAGTTATCGACTTTCGAAAATTGCATGAGAAAGGGAGCAACAATAGCGGTTAGATTGCGGGGCAAGTTGGCGATTTTTTACGGGTTTTCTTTAGGTTTTTGTAGACCGCAGCATCGCAGGCCGACATTTTCCCGCCAAGTTTGATTTGATACTTTTGAAGTTTCTTCTTGAATTAAAATTTTAGCTTATTTTTTAATGATATCTCAACTTATTTTTAAGGTTTCGCATTTTGGACGACCTTTAAATGTTCATTCAAAATTGTGGTGGTCAAATCGAGTAGTGTTATGAAATATTCACTCAACCCCCGGTGGTTGGTGACACTTTTTTAGTTTGTACCCCGTTGGTTGGTCAAAGTCAAACTAAAAAGGGACGAACAGTCACTTTTTACTCGGTGCTCACGCACACTATCAAAACGAACGTTTGGTAGTATGTGTGAACTCCGTGTAAAAGGGGTGTCAAACTAAAAAGTGACCCCGTTCTTTTGACAACAGTTGGTGTCAAACCATCGAGGTTTGAGTGTAAGTGTTTAACATTTTATAACCCCTAGAAAGTCGGATATTGTCCTAACTCCTCCCCATCCCTTTCAGGAGATTTTTCCATGCCGAACAGGAAAATTTATGAGCAAATTATGGAGAGTTGACATTCCACGGAAAGCCTCGTTTCTTGCGGCCCAAAATTAACATTTGAACCACGCGCAGTTCAAGCCACCACACCGCACGATCGATGGCACGATTCACACTATTCGTTCGTAAACTAATCTTGATTCATGGAATGTTTGGCAATTGGCGAATGTCAATGCATTCCGGCTACCGGTGTTTGGCGATTCCTAATAGTGGGTTTGGTCGGTTGGCTCGGTCTTTTTGAGATTATTTTGTTCAGGAAGTTAAATTTATTGCCGACAGAAATTGCAGGAAAATTTAATTGCCGGCTAAAATAACGGACAAAGAGCCTTCTTGAAATGGATTTTGAGGCATGATCTTTCAGAAATTTACCAACGAAATTTACGACCCCTGTCAAGCGTAACATCATACAACATTGTAGATTGGCTCCCGCCAGCAATGATGCCATCCAATCAATAAAAGATCACTTTTTGTTCTTCATTTTATTACTCGCATAAAATGTCATGTCCCTTGTTATTAATTGCCCAATTCAACGGTGTACAATTTTCTCGCTATCACACCCCATTTATAAAATAGGAAATGCACTTAATTTCCTTCAGCATAAGTACCGTTGTTAAACTCGACGGCGTGCGCCTCATATTTACGATAATCGCTCAATTTACAACGGTTTCATCATGGTCCATCAACGGACACCCCTACCATCCCCTACCAGAAGTTTCTGTACCTTTTTAATCCTGCGCTGCTATCACATGCCACACGACAAAGAATCCTCATCGATCCACCCCGACCAGAAGGTGCCGTGATGGCCCTCCTCCAAGACGAAGTTTTGAATCTCGCATTAGTCAGACAAATTAATGTCTTGAACAATTTACAACCCTTGTACCGGCGCGCAGGACTGCGCGACCTGAGAAGCAAACCCGCGTCGGGATTTCACAATCCTACACGATGTGCCGAAGTAGCTGCTGACTCGACGATGACCACTTCAAGATCCGTGCCAGGCCAGGCCGCAGAAGAAAACAGATATCCTTCACCTACTCGAGAAGTTGCAGATGCTACTGGCTCTGAGAGTCGGGTCATTGCAGGAATGCAGCCTAGATCATAGTCGGGGGAATCAATTAAAAGTTTTATGGTTCTCTAAATGCAAACGATTAATAAGCGCCGCCAACGTTCTAAGGATCCACTGTCAGCTAGAGGTGAGGGGGGTTCGATGTGTGTAGGAGCGGGAAATCCCAGTCGAAGAAGCTGACGAAGCTGAAACCTCAATTGATTTCCACTTGGGGTGATGCATCTTCCACTTCGTACCAACTAGCAAACCAACTAGGACTCAGCTGTCTGGCGCGTCGCGTACGGTGGCGTATGATTCAGGCAGCAAGATCCACCAAGAAAGAGAGCATCACAGCATCCATCGACGGAGACGCCAATAAAAGCGATAATTCATCTCGAGACTGAGATCTTGGCCGCCGCCACCACGTACAGACATCATCATCCTCGTCATCTGTGCAGAAATTGGCCAGCAAGAATAGATCGCTGGCGATGATCGAAAATTGATCGCTTCTTTTAGATTCTCGTTTAAATGATTTTATGGGTATGCTTAAAAGACGTAGTTAATTTCAGACCGGATTCTTAGTCACCACGACCACGGCGACTGACGATAAATTGGCTGGCCCGGCTGGAAAGGAGACTTCCATGGTAGAAATACGGTTGGTTTAATTGAATTTCGATGAAATGTTTACAGCTCTCGTGGGGACACAACATTGTAAATCATTCAAATTTGTGCGTGAGACCGGGAAGCGCCACGAAATCATACTGCTTGTAATCGGCAATGGGTGCAATTAAAAATGTATATTTGTAACGTTGACAGGCAGCAAAAATTAAAAACAGAGGCTGTTCGTAAACAACGTGAGCAATTTTTGAGAAGTGAGTATTTTTTAATGAAATATATTAAAAAAAAACACGAAATTAAAAATGGAAATTTTTGTTCTAAATCAAAAAAATTACCCTTCCCCTAGATTCGAAAAGAGTAGTCATGAATGAGACACGGGGAACAATGATAAAATGGCTCTCACAAGTCGTAGTTTCAACCAATCAAGCTCATATTTGGGGGAAAGGTGGGTCTCGTGGCGCAGGGGTAGCGGCTTCGGCTGCCGATTCCGATGATGCTATGAGACGCGGGTTCGATTCCCGCCTTATCCACTGAGCTTCTATCGGATGGTGAAGTAAAACGTCGGTCCCGGTTTCTCCTGTCTCGTCAGAGGCGCTGGAGCAGAAATCCCACGTTAGAGGAAGGCCATGCCCCGGGGGGCGTAGTGCCAATAGTTTCGTGTGTCTACTAGATGCACGTCTGCCATATTAGTGGCTTTGGTTATGGACGCTCCCTTGAAAAGTAATTCATAAATGTTTGATTCTGGGGTGTAAAAATAAATTATGGACAAAAAAAACTTTTTCGCTCGTAGGCTGCCATTTACACCAAAACTAATATTTCTTCAAATTTCTTTCGACGTTCTATAACGATTAAGTTGGGCTACAATGTCCTTTCATGAGATTTGGCCAAAATTTAGAATATACTCAGAATCCAGGGCTGTCTCATTGTTCCCCACTCATTTCAGCCCATGGGTAACAATGAGACACTTTGATTTTTCTTCAATAAACTTTTCAAAATCGATGGAAATCATTCAAAACATGAATTAAAAATCATTTTTGGCATATTTATAGAGTTTAAACTTCATTTAACCAAAAAATACAAAGTTATTTGGTATTAATATATGGATTTTACAAAATTTAAATACTTTTTAGTGTAACTTTTGTTATTAAAAGTATCATGTTGGCAAAATTGCTCTAAAATGTTCAAGGCAAGTCACCTGCAATGGAACAATACAAAAACATGATGTTTTGCTAGAAAAATGTTGATTTTCGTAGAGTGTCTCATTATTCCCCAGCTGTCTCATTGTTCCTGCCAAGTGCGTCTACAATGAGACAGTTGAATAACTCTGGCTGTAGATGTCGGATCGATCTCATATTTTTGTCAATGTAAGAACACATTAAAAAAATGATAATGCAACTAAAAGCTCATTAAAACATGCTGATGAAAAAATTAGAAAAATCGTTGAAAGTTGAAAACCAAAAGTGTCTCATTGATGACTACCCTACCCTACATTAAATTTCCCTTAAAATGACATGTTCCAAAAATTTTTACTGTCGAGTAATGGAAAATGTCAAAGTTTTTTTAAGTGTTTTTTTCGATGAACAATACTTTTTTTTCGAAATTCTGAGTACGCCATCAAATCGGGCGTACAATTTACATAAAAGTCCCTTTGACACCAAATTTCTATCTCATCAACGTTTCAGGCTGCAAATTATTGAAAAACAGTTCTTTTTTCGCATGTTAAAAAATGGAAGGGTTCGACAAAAGTTACCCCTTATTGTCATCTAAACTCTGAATCCTAAACAAGCTTCAAAACTTAATTTACAAAAAATATCATTACCCAATATTATTGAGATTAGCTTATTTCAGCCTCTATTATAAAAAAAAAACAACAACAAAGCACCGCTGAAAAAAAAAAATATGCCCGTTACAGGTTAAAAAAGTACAGCTCATTTTGCTCAATGAGCAAAAAATTAGCGCGAGCGATGAGCTTTTTTGTTCATAAATTTTATGAGCAAACATGAGCAGGAGCAAACGTGAGCCAGCTCGCGAAAAATGCTCGCTCATGAGCGGATGAGCGCTCAAAATCGCAATACTGGTCGGCGAAGATTTACCCAGTATGGAAATATAACGCCGGGACCGTGGTGTAGGGGTAAGCGTGATTGCCTCTCACCCAGTCGGCCTGGGTTCGATCCCAGAAGGTTCCGGTGGCAAATTTTGAGACGAGATTTGTCTGATCACGCCTTCCGTCGGACGGGAAGTGAATGTTGGCCCCGGGCTAACCTAAAAAAAAAGGTTAGGTCGTTAGCTCAGTCCAGGAGTCGTCTCCCTGGGTCCTGTCCTGGTGGAGTCGCTGGTAGGCAGTTGGACTCACAATCCAAAGGTCGTCAGTTCGAATGTCGGGTTGAATGGAAGCTTAGGTGTAAAAAGAGGTTTGCAATTGCCTCAATAATCAAGCCTTCGGACACCTAGTTTCGAGTAGGAATCTCGCATTCAAGAACGCCAAGGCAATTCTGTAGAGCGAATAATTTGTTTTTTTTTTTGAAATATAACATCGGGGTTGTTGACAGGTTTTGTGTAAAAATATGTGCATTATAAATTTCACATTTTCACAAATTGTTTAAGGTAAAATAACTCAAAAAAGGTAATTAAATTTTTTTAACTGTGCTTTCTGTGTGACACCTTGTTAAAAAGTTGCAGAATAAAATATTAAAAAAAATAGAAATTGCATTTTTTTTGTTAGGTCAAAACTTCAAAATTCGTACAAATATTAAAATACAAATACACAGTAAAAAAAGTTCTACTTTGGAAGGTTGCAAATTTGGTTGGTTTAATGATATCTTTTTTGAGTAATTTCACCTAAAATAATGTGTTAAATATGAAATTAGCAGAAACTGATGAAAATTTCATCAGTTCCTTTGCAAAATTGTTTTTTATTGAAACAAGATCTGTCACCATTCCCAGATGTAATTTTATCATCATTTTTTTTAAACTGTGTAGTGCAGAACATTTATTCTAATGTATTTTTTATTAGGATTTGATGGGGATTCAAAACAAAAGAAACGAAATCTACCAGCATTTTCATAGAGAGCTACCGAACTGGTCTTTGTGACATTTCTTAAACAACTCCCGGATGTAAAATATTTTTCAAATGTGACCTTCTTTACGGCCAACAATAATCAAGGTGATGAAAAATTTGGTAATTATTATGTGCATCCTGATAGAAAACCTCAAATGTTAAATTTCAGCAGGGTTCGGTTCGCGGGTTCTTGTTCTTGAACAACAAAGAAAACCACCAACCGAAATGCCATTTGCGAAATTTCGTCCAAAAATCACTATAATTAAGTGATAAATTCGTACATAATAATCATTCTTTGTGCGATCCCCGAAGCGGGGAACCCCATAACCACGAGAGCCATAAAGGAAGTTTTCGGTGGCTCGATTCTCGAGCGGTCAGCCCAAACGCAAATCATTCCGGATTTGAAGCCGGCGTTACGGCACGCCTCGCTGATCTTGTATAGAAATGCCGGATTCATAACCGAAAAGTTAACTTTTCCGTGGATCTGGCAGCAAACCTCTCGCGAAAACAAATCGGAATTTGTAATGAATTCTGACGTCGAGGCACTTCCGCTTCAACCGGCCTCGTAGATAAAACATTCCGCTGAGCGCGGGTTCGTCGCTGTTGAAATCGCCTGAGGTTGCGTTTATTCTGGGAATCTAGATCTGTCTGTTCGTAGCGATAGAGACGGAGAGGAAGCTCGCAGACACGATTGCATCTGACTGGATGATGCGCACACTCTTTCGAAGAAATGGACGAGTTTTCCCATACAAACTGACGTGAGTTGAGCAGGGACGGACTATGAATATTAATTTGCATCACTTTTTTTCAGCATCTACGGGCAGGTGTTGGCTGTGTTAATCGAACCAGATAATTAGGCAATTATGAATAGCTGAACGGTTGAAGCACAAAGCAACGTGCTAGCTTGTTTAGTCTATAATTAGAATTAATTGAATTCGGTACGAATTAGATCAAACAGTGCAACGGGAGCTTGAGATTAGCAAATAATGCGCAGATTCTGAGGAAAAACTTGTATTTAAGCTTGTTTTTGTGATGTTTTGGGGAAGGTTGTTTGAGCGCGATCAACGATGAAATTGAAATTGAAGTTTCGTTTTCTCTCATTCATACTGATTTGTTGAACTCCTCAATTCAATTAACAGCATAATAATAATGGGCCAAATCAAAAAACTTAAAAATAAAAAATGCACCTGCCTAATATGTTCAAAAATCATATGAATTGATGAGTTGATTGCAATATTGTTTCTTTGTTGTTTATCGTCTTTGTTAATCCTAAAACCGATCGCCTTTGTTAGGCCAAAAACCGAATCCCAGCATTAAATCAACATTGCACTCACGATGCTCAAGTCACACTCAAAACCAGACAAAATCGTCTCTACTTTGCAAAACATCCGCCAAGTATTTCGTTTTGTTCGCACTGCTTCGAGCTGGCTTTGGTGATTTATTTCTTAGCTGAAAAGACTGATCATCAGAATTCGCAGATCGCTCAGAAAATGTGATTCTAATCGTCGCATATTTGAATAGAAATCCGTGACCCAGCTGACGTCCGCTTAATGGCCATAGGCACCTGTTGCCGTCTTGCGTATGAAGCGGCTCCTCGTCAACAATCAATCACCACTTGGGGTTGGTTTTGAGCGGTTGACGATGGCGCAAAAAGACTGCCGCTACTTGAGCCTCGAGGGTTTGCAAAAAGGTACGATGACATCTCCCCTTGGGCGAAGCTAAAACTACCCAATTTGGCCGTTGATTTTCCGTTGAGTCAATAGACCAGGAACAGCAGCAAAACAAAAACGGCCACCCCAAGAATCTGCCGGCAGTAGAGGTGAGCCTCATAAATAAGCTGAAATAACTTCCCGATCAAGCAGCGACGGGCGGTTTTTGTTGGGTGAAGTAAATCTTCGTCAAAATTGATATAATTAAGTGCGCGAAGACTGACTTGTTCCGTAGCTCCCGGCTGCGACACTTGGATGATGCGCTCCCCTAGATGAGTCTAATTAAAACTGTTTACTCATGGTGGCTTTATGCAGAAAGAATGAGCGGTTTTAAGGTGGTTTTTACGACGATCCGCAATCCGAGTCACTGCCCGGCAAGGACGCATGACTAGTGGTGTGGCGAACGGAGTTGAAGGACTATGGCTTTGGCGCGTGCTTTGGGACTTATTCTCTGTCTATTAGCTGGATGTCTTTTCGATTGACTAGGTGGTGAAATTCAATTGATGAGTCAATAGCTGGTTTGAATCTGGTTACCAAATGGTAACGTTACTTCCATTTTCAAGATCATATTGTGTATGAAAGCATGTGATGTTACATTTTAAAATTTATCTCTGTAAAAACCTTTTTTTACAATTTCATGCAAAAAGCATTCCAACATTGATGGAGTTCAAAATAAGCAAAATAGCTTACTTTTTAAGAACAATATTTTTGAAGAGGTTTGTAATTGCCTTAACAATCAATCCTTCTGACACCTAGTTTCGAGTAGGAATCTCGCAATCGAGAAGGCCAAGGCAATGCTGTAGAGCGAATAATTTGATTTTTTTTTAAGTTTTGAAAAAAAATCAAATTATTCGCTCTACAGCATTGCCTTGGCGTTCTCGATTGCAAGATTCCTACTCGGAACTAGGTGTTCGAAGGCTTGATTGTTGAGGCAATTGCAAACCTCTTTTTACACCTTAGCTTCCATCCACCCCGGGATTCGAACTGACGACCTTTGGATTGTTAGTCCAACTGCCTACCAGCGACTCCACCGAGGCAGGACCCAGGGAGACGACTCCTACACCTGGACTGAGCTAACGACCTAACCTTTTTTAGGTTAGTCCGGGACCAACATTTACTTCCCTTCCGACGGAAGGCGTGATCAGACAAATCTCGTCTCGAAAAATGCCACCGGGACCGTCTGGGATCGAACCCAGGCCGACTGGGTGAGAGGCAATCACGCTTACCCCTACACCACGGTCCCGGCTGTTTGAATAAGGGTCAAAAATTCAATCGGCAGTAAAACACTAACTTTTTTTTTTAAGTTGTCATGTTTGGCAATTCGATTGAATGTCAAAAAATATATTCTCACAAACTAATTTCCATTTGGTCGCACATTCCGTGTTAATGCAATAAGATGATTATTTTGTTTGTTTGTTTAAAAAAAATATCTAGAATTAACAGCTTGACTGCTTGTAAAAAAATCATACAACTGCAAGACAACTTTATTTTTCTAATTTTATATACTTCAAACGTACAATAAATAAAAAAAAATACCTCAGGTATTTTTTTATAAGATGTATTTTTTATCAAAGTGTTTAGACCAGTTTGAGGCAGTATGAATTGACACATAAAGTTGACATAAAAAAACATACAAAAATATTGTTTTTTTTTTATGACAAGTTACTTTTCTAAAACAAGTCATACTCATTTCCGCTCTTCAACAAAATGGCAAGGCTTTTAAGGATTTCCTTCAATATAAACTTCTCGTGTTTGTTTTACTTCAAACAACTCAATGTTTTTGAATAGTTGGAGCAAGTTTCAAATATATGTTTTCATTTTTTGAACACCTCTCAAACCCAGCTTGCAAAAAAACTATGTTTTTTATGCCACAAAGTTTTCAGGTTTATAATTGACTCCGGTAGAATTTTTTTTCATAGCATAAAAACATGATTTAAATTATACGATAAATTAACCTCATTCCACAATCATTCTTACATTTTTTTATATTTTACCAAACACTCATTGTTGCACCAGTGCTCCATATCTTTTTTTCAAATTGTAAATTCTTGAATACAAGGTATGAAACGAATTGAAATAATTCTTCTTGCTAAAAACATTTTGAAAAAATTGAGATGCCGATTCTATTTTCAACTCATTTGATCGTGGTAAACAAAAGCATAACAAATTAATTTGACTTTGGTGGTAAGGGGTTAATATGTTGTTTATGAAATGACACCAATTATTCTTTAAAAAGCTGACCTTAATTGTGCTTTATTTCCAGATTTTTCAGGAATAGATATTTGAAATTATATTAAACAATAAAATAAATTGAACAAATCATGTTGAGTTTCTTCATATACTTTTTCAGAGCATTTAAAAATGTTTCCAAAAAGTTAAGAAATTGCTCTTTTTTTGCTTTAATTTCGGGAATTCCAAGGAATTTTATAAATTTCCCAGGAAATGAGAAACATATTTTTTTTGGTAAATCCCGGAATTTTGTTTTTCCTGGAACGGGAAATTGACGTTCTAATCCCGCCTAGAGGTGGGGTTGGGTTGTAGAGGGTTAATGATACAAACTGAGAGCTTTTGAATTAATACTGAGATATTTTGAAATGATTGTTGGAGTAAAAATATTTTTTTAAGATATTGAAACCAAGCCTTTAAAAAATGAGAGGGCAAAAAATGATTTCTGAAAATTCAAATTTTGCTTTAAAAACAATCGGTTAGCTTAGCTTAGATTTGTTGACCAAAAAAACTTGATTAATCGATTGTATTACGCTTATTTTTTTTATTTTTTATCAAATAGATTACTTCGAGACTTTATGCAAATTTTGAATTTTGAGACGACAGATATAACTTGAGGGAATAAATTTTCAAGGATAAACAAATGCTTTTATTTTTGGCTACTCTGATCAAATAATGAAATTTAAAATGCAACATGCGAAAATTAGTGGACCGTCCTTGTCAATCTTCTACCGGATTTTGCCTTCCTCACTGAGGTAAGGCTATAATCCTGCTCTGAAAATGAACTTTTTATTGAAAGCTCCTAGACCCACCTTCATGTATACTAGGGTGGGTACGTTTTTCAAAAAGTTCTCGGATCAAGTTTTAGTATGGTTCCCCTTGTAGGGCATGCCCATAGGGACTTTCATGCCAAATATCAGCTCATTTGGTTGTAAACTGGCTGCGCGCATCAGGGTTAAAATTTACATGGGAATTACTATGGGAAAATTGGACTTTTTGTTCAAGCGCTCCTACAGGTCTGGGAAAATAACGCGCCAACTTCTGGTATGGTCAGGCCTATGGGGAATGGTCTGGAGAACAATTTCCCGAAGAGAGCATATGGATTCGTTGTCCCTAGACCTGGCGCATCGGCAGACAATCCGATGTCTCCGGAATCAACGGTTTTCCCTGAAAAAGCATCAAATTTTCCTTAGCATGCTATGAAAGCTTAATGAACACCGCGACGCCATACGTCAGGCAGCTACCACATGGATGAAAAATTTGCAAAAAAAATACAAATTTGCTATGCAAAGATTCAGAATTCGACTGAATAATATCAGGATTGCTCGCAATGATCATTTTCTAGTTAAAAGAAAGTTTGCAATTGAATATTCCAGCCGTTTCTCACCCACGTGGTAGCTGCCTGACGTATGGCGTCGCGGTGTTCATTAAGCTTTCATAGCATGCTAAGGAAAATTTGATGCTTTTTCAGGGAAAACCGTTGATTCCGGAGACATCGGATTGTCTGCCGATGCGCCAGGTCTAGGGACAACGAATCCATATGCTCTCTTCGGGAAAAGTGTTCTTCAGACCATTCCCCATAGGCCTGGCCATACCAGAAGTTGGCGCGTTATTTTCCCAGACCTGTAGGAGCGCTTGAACAAAAGTCCAATTTTCCCATAGTAATTCCCATGTAAACTTTAACCCTGATGCGCGCAGCCAGTTTACAATCAAATGAGCTGATATTTGGCATGAAAGTCCCTATGGGCATGCCCTACAAGGGAAACCATACTAAAACTTGATCCGAGAACTTTTTGAAAAACGTACCCACCCTAATGTATACATATCGACTCAGAATCGAAAACTGAACAAATGTCTGTGTGTGTATGTGTGTGTGTATGTGTGTGTGTATGTGTGTGTGTATGTGTGTGTGTATGTATGTATGTGACCAAAATTCTCACTGAGTTTTCTCAGCACTGGCTGAACCGATTTTGATCGAACCAGTTGCTTTCGACTTGGTTTAGGGTCCCATACATCGCTATTGAATTGTTTGAAGTTTCGATAAGTAGTTCAAAAGTTATGTATAAAAATGTGATTTCACAAATATCCGGATCTCAATTATATGCATGTAAACGATGTCCGGATCCATCATCCGACCCATCGTTGGTTAGGTAATTAAAAGGCTTTTCCAATGAGTACAAAACATTGAAGATCTGGCAACCCTGTCTCGAGTAATGAACACTTAAGTGAGATTTATGTACTTTTTTGAAGCCGGATCTCACTTAAATGTATGTAAACTGTGTCCGGATCCACAATCCGACCCATCGTTGGTTAGGCAAGTGAAAGGCCTTTCCAAAGAGTCCAAAACATTGAAGATCTGGCAACCCTGTCTCGAGTTATGACCACTTAAGTGAGATTTATGTACTTTTTTGAAGCCGGATCTCACTTAAATGTATGTAAACTATGTCCGGATCCATCATCCAACCCATCGTTGGTTAGGAAATTGAAAGGCCTTTCCAAAGAGTCCAAAACATTGAAGATCTGGCAACCCTGTCTCGAGTTATGACCACTTAAGTGAGATTTATGTACTTTTTTGAAGCCGGATCTCACTTAAATGTATGTAAACTATGTCCGGATCCATCATCCAACCCATCGTTGGTTAGGAAATTGAAAGGCCTTTCCAAAGAGTCCAAAACATTGAAGATCTGGCCACCCTGTCTCGAGTTATGACCACTTAAGTGATATCTGTGTTTTTTTCTGGATCTAAAAAAAGCTGAAATGTGTGTCCAAACCACTCATATTACCCATTTTTGGTAAAAAGTGAGGAAGGCATCAACCACATAGGTGGATTAGGTTAGTTTTTTTTTCTTATCTTGGAGAATCTTTGATATTTGGCCAAAAGGACATTTATAAAATCGTCGAAATAAATGTTCTAATGAAAATCGGCAATATCTCAGTTCCCTACAATCGAATCCAAGGACTTTTCGCATAAAAAGTATTGGCAGGACTTGAGGAATTAGCCGTGTTGTGGACGTTCTTTTTAATGAGAATTTAAAAAAAAACATGAACTAAAATCTTCTTTGTGACTACATCGCTCTGCTAAACAGAATACTTACTAGCCCTGCCGGTTCTGAATCAGTACTGAGAAACCCCCACATCAGCAAGGATCACCGGCACGCGGAAAAGCAGCCCTATGACAACCACGCGCAAGCTTCGTGAATCAAAACAAATCGTCATCTGAATAAAAGTTTCACTCTCACGCTGCTCTGAGAGAGAGCTGCGAATCACTCGCGAGATTAAGAGAAACAAGAGTCTCTAAAATCTCGCTCTCTCGTGGTAGCAGTTCTCGGAGATTTTACGGTAAGCATGTCACCGTCTCTCAAGTGGGTAGAACATTGAATGGACGGTTCAATTTGCCGGTGTTTTGCTTTGTTTGGAAAAGGCTGCTAAAAAATTGGTTATTTATTACGATACATTTTGAATAAATTCTTTTTGCAAGTATTTATGAAAGAAGTATTGCGAAAAAAGCTTCTAATAATCTTGTATTCTGTGAAGAAATTTTCGCGATCACGCTTAATCAACAAACTCGGAGCTAATCAGATCTCGCGAGAGCGTGAGTTCCGGCTAGAGCTCCAAGCATCCCCTTTGCCGTTGAGATACTTTCGAGGGGTGAGACTTCTAGCCGGCGCGCGACGAACCTTCTCGGAGCTTGTGGCCAAGAAAGAAAGCTTCCCGAAGTGAGCATCGCGCGCTTGTGCACACACGCAGATCGTCATCGTCGTCGCCGATCGGCCGCGCCGAAGGGAGAAAAACTTGATCGGCTATAAAAGGTGTTGATCTTGGCGACCCGCACTCATAGTTTGGCGATCGCTTGCCGAATTTGCTTGAGTTTGAGTATTTTAGCTGTGCTGTGCGCAGGCACAGTTCCTTAATCGCGGGTGTGCTTTTTTTTTGTGCGAATCACGCGGATATCCTGGTGTTGCGCGCGTTCGGTGGTGCAATTGCACGCGGTCGGTCTCGGTTCGATTCTGGGAAGTGACGGAAAAATCTAAAGTTTGACGCAGGATAAAACAGTGGCAGTGACATTTTTTCTTCTGTTCTGGTTAAGAACAAGTGAAAGATAATACAGTCGGAAGACGCTGAAGAGAGTCAAACTCTTTGAAAAAGTAAGCTTTTGGAAATTGTTCTACAACGGTAAAAAAAGTTGTGCTTCAAATGTGCAAGTGCAAGAGTGCAAACGATATCAAAAATGAATGCTCGAACATAAATTCTACAATTTGCCAAGAACCGTTCTAAGAGTGCTTGTGAACTGCTCAACTGGACGAACCATGTGCTCTCAGCTATTCAGGACACTTCACACAGCATAGTGTCGCCAACCGTCAAGGATCAGCCCGTCGATCAGCGCTTTACACAACCTCTTCGTCTTGTTACATGAACGCCCCCTCGGTGTGATTTGTCCTCATTTTTTTTGTGCTGTCTTCGCGCTCAGCATTCAAAGTTGATGAGTTTTGACAAAGTTTGTGGCGAAATGGGTTCCACAAACTCAGCAGTGAAATTATACATCGGTTTTATCATTTCAACGCTTAAGTTTTTATTCGCCTTTTTGTTTCAATTAGCATAAATTACGAAGCCTCCAGCTTCGACTGTTAGTTATCAATATTTTGCTGTTGTTGTTGTTGTTGTTCGCCTCAAATCCTCAAATGCGCTTATGCTGGAAATGTTGTTGACTCGCAGAGTCGAAGTTGATGGCTTGGACACGAGAAGTGATTTGATACCGTGAAGTCGTGGCTCGTGCGCTGATAGATGGCAGCAGGACCAGTGGCAGCTGGCAGCAGCAGCAACAGGCAGCAGCTTGAAGCAGATTTTGCTGGACCCACGAGGAAAAGCTGGGCCGTTGTGGTAAAATTTTGGTTGAAACGAGTCGAGCAAAGCGGTGCCAAAAAGTTTGTTAGATAATTGGGAGCATAATGAATGGAGTTGTTTTTGGTTTACTTAACTTAAATTAAGTTGATTTGCAAAATTTTAAATTCTTATTAATATTTCATTTTTTGTTTTTATCTTTGTTTCTGAACAATTTTATTTTTCTAAAAATTTTTGGTTGGAAATGTTTGTTTTTAAATGTTAAAAACAAAATTCATCTCAATAGAAATAAACAGTTTCTGTTTTTGTATTGAATAACACGGAAAATATTTTACATTCATGTTGTTTCATCATGATGAACTACACACTTTTTAACTAACACATTCTCGAAAATGTTTAAATTTATTTTCATTATCTAGTTGCTTCTTGTTGTAAATATACCTCTGATCTTATTTTATGTATAAAATAGTGAGTTATTTTATATTTTTTTAAATGTTTGTATGTTATGTTAATAATGTGGAAAACATGTTTGCAATATTTTCACAGGAAAAAATTGGTTGTTTTCTAATTTATTTTCTAAAGTTTTTGTCACTTTCTTTAATTTTTCAAAACATTGAAAAATATCAACAATGACCTTATTCTTAAAAAAAACTTTTAAATTTATCAATTTATATTTCGAAGTTTATAAATTTTTTTGTTTTCATGTCTATGTTTTTTGTAATAAATTTTTATGCTTAAAATAATTAAGATATTGATGTGTATTTTCCCAAAAAAAAAAGTTTTCAAAGATTTGGAACAATTAAAAAATATGACAAAAGTTTTTGAAATCTTAAAATTCCCATAGGATCCTTTGCACTACTTGACAATGAAAAAGTTTTTTATTTCTCATATTGAAAACTTTCAAAGATTTCTTGAAATTGTTGGTACCAAGTATGGGACAAATTCATACTATAAAATTTTAAATATATTTTATTTAATTTTTTGTTTTATTGAAACCACATGTCAAGATCAAATACGATGATATGGTATTGTATTTCAAGATATTTTTACACAATGTTGTTAAATCATTGACAATAACATAATACACAAAAGTTTTAGAATTTTGATTGGCTTGGTTTTAACTTAGACAAAATTGTTAGTACTTATTTTATTTCAATTATTTTGTAAAGTTTCTAATCTAATCTAATCTAATCTAATCGAACACAAGCGCAGCCAGTCCGAAGAAAGCATCCGGGAAGAACTTATGGTTAGATTACGCCTCAAGTTCCTTCTTGCCATTATTAATGATTGCAGTACTTTCGAGAACCCCCGAAGTGTATTACACTCATTAAAGCGGCCCGGCCTACTGCGTTGCATTAACCGCATGAGACAGATTCTATGAACGGATCCCACATTTCATAGAACCAACAGGGGAAGAAGAAGAAGATGGGGACATACCGTACCAACCGGTTCGAGTTATTTATAGATTATAATGGTGTGTGGTGTGTAGGGAATCGTTGGGGAAGGGATTGTTGTATTATATAGTAAATGACCTTGTGACATTATTTCACCACTACGGATTAATTCACTCAAGGAGTATTAATCCCTTGGTGGCCGCATGTCTAGAGCATCCGACATCCAATCCCACCTGATTCTATGCGTTTTTGTTCATATTCAAAGTTCAATTAAAGTCGAAAAGTTTCAAGGAGACGGTCGGGAATCGAACCCTGAACCTTCCGCTTATGAGGCAGGAGCCGTAGCCATTAAGCCACAGGCCGGTCTTCAATTATTTTGTAAAGTTTCAAAAATTAAAAAAAAGTTATAAAATCTGAGCATTTTTTTTTAATTTCGCAAAAAAAGAATAATTTCTATATTGTTGGGATCTTTTTTATATAATTTAAAATATCCATTCGATACTTTGAAAATAAAAATGAATAAAATTACAATACCATTGATTTGCTTCTGATGGTATCACCTGGCTGTCTTAAATCGCAGCAATTAATCAGCGCAGTTAAAATTAACAAAAAATCAGAAAACTTACTTTTGCACAGCCATAAAATGAATATCAACTGACATTATTGCGCTATAAAAGTGATTCAATCTGCCGACAACTTGCTTCGTGGACCACTTTTTGTCCTCCTTTCTTCGAAATCTGTACAGATCACCACTTTTGGGTTTACCTCAAGGGCAACAACCCTCAAATGAGATCAACCCGGTGAAGTCCCAAAATCAACTGCCCACAATTTTGACACTTATTTGGCCAACTGAAAAGGGCAAAACAACCACGCATCTTCAGCGCGAATTGTACATAATCTCTTCTCGGCGCGTCGAAACTAATTAAACCGCTTCTCACGACTCGTGACGACACCTGGTCCTGGGTCACATCTATTTTCGCTTTTTATTACGATTTGTGTGCGCGACCTAATGCCACCACCACCACCGTTGGGCAATTCTGTGTCGGAGGTACAAATCGTCAAAAGGCGGATGATCTCGGTACACCTTTCTGCTTAGGTGCACTGAAAAAAAAAAAGATTTTTTGTACAGATTTGCACCACCTTTATTTTGGTAAATTTATTTTTTCCCGTGTACTTGGGGTCCCAACTAAGATCATCTGCAACACAAATTTTGTGTCGTCGCCGCCGACAAGAGATTTGCTCCATTGCATCTTTATGGTTTCATCTTTTGACCTCTCAGACACTTTTCATCTGCTCCAGTCATTTGCGGAGATGAGAACATTTAGCACGCAGCTGATGTCGTTTGGGCCCTCGTTTAAGCAGGGGTGTCTCGAGATATTGATGGGACTGCCATTTGGCACAAATAATGTGAAACTGTCAGCCGAGGGGGTTGCTCAACCTGAATGCGAAGAGCTGCTTCTTTGGAATTCAAATTTTGAACTGGCACTCCAAGTAGAATAGGAGAATCTCATTACCAAAAATCTCAACCCATTTAAGTTTTTTTTGTGATCAACCGTGCATCTCCATCGCTTAAGCATACAAGGTTTTCAAGCGACAACTTTGTATTATTCACGTAAAACTACAAGCTCATGTCTCACGAGGCTTGCCTCGGCTGGTCAACGGGGAACAAAAGGTTTAACCTTTCGCTCAATGTGCCCAGACCTTGCTTAGACCCCTGAACAGGCTTTGTACACGACAACGCAGCATCACCTACATGATCAACAACAACGACCTCGCACATGAATGGTCGATTGATGAAAATGATCCGCCGAAGAAACGTCCCTCCCCGAACCCCCTTTTAAATTACAACAAATCAATCAACTATTTACGCGCTTACGTAAATTGGTACCCTAATACCGACTCCGAGAGCTCCGCTCCGGTTCGAATCTCGCCCGAGGGATAAAAAATTAAAACAAATGCAATCAATCACGGGTGCGCGCGCTCGCGGGTTTTGGAGCGAATTACGAAAGTTTCGGTTTTTGGTGGCTTCGCTGTACTCCTGCAGAGGGGGACCTACTTGGGCCGCGTTAATTGGGGATCTATTCACAAGTCATTAAACAATTAGGTGTCAACTAATGAGGCTGGGGAGGCCGGGGATTGAGTCAGCTGACCAAATTCGGGTGGCCGGGGAGGCTACTGTCCCCCCGGGACAGACACGTTCCGTGGTGGGATGAAAAGAGGTTCAATAAATCTTATCTGATCGAACATGATACCTTCGAGCGCATGCGGCCACTGTTGGATGTTGTTGGATTAGCGACGAATATGGGAGGAATGGGCGCTTGTGTTTAGTAACTTGGAGGGTGAAGAAGGCAGAGTTGGTAGCGTTGCTCCACATTGTACTGTTGTTTTACAAATAAACCTCCTGAAAATCATAATTTGGCACCCACATGGATCCCAGTCCTGAAGTTTCACCAGATTTTTTTGAGCTGGCACTACTCGTAAACGCCCTCTCAACCTATGTAGCTATACCCTCCCCTAAACATAATAGTGTCGACCGTAACTAATGGTTGTTTTTGGCCACGAGCACGACTCCCCCAGTGCAAAAGTTTGAATTAAGAGACAAGGCGTAATAATTAGACGGCTTGAAGCGTTTTTGTTGTCACACACTCTTGGAGCGGCTCAAAACGATGATCACGTGTGTGCGAGCACGTTGTGGGTCCAGACCTCGGGACCCCGAACAAGACCCTAGGTGCCCCAAGGCTAAGCCCGAGAGGGAGGGCCATTTTATGAAGTTATAAACGTGTGTATTTTTGTGAGATTTGAGGCGTGCGATATGCTTTTATCGAGTGAGGGGACCCCAACGCTGCCTGTAGGTTCCTTATGGGACCCGTAAGCGAAATGGTGATTGACAGGCCGTGAAATGTGGCAATTTAGCGAGTGACAGGCGTTAAACTGTCGTCCACCGTCGAAAGTACCCTTCTGGTGGTTTGTGGAAGGAATGCATATCCCACCAAATGAATGCATCAAATTTTCTGACAGTCCCCACCGTCCCGTGGGGGTGCAAAGACAGTGCGAGCAGCGATCCAATTATGAGTTGTTATTCAAGGCACACGACGCGATCGAATAAATCATGATTTGGGCAGTGCAGTGTGTGTTGAAAAATTTGTTTGGACAACCTGTGGAATGATTTGTTAGCTTTAATTATAAAACTGTCACGCTGATTGGCAGCTGGGTTAAGGCGGGAACGTGTGAACTTTGGCGATCTAATTAAAGAGACATCCGGCATTCGATAGGCCTATCACTCCGATATAAATTTGTGATTCGTTGCTCAACAACTTTTCTAAAAAAAGATCAGTAGATGGTGGCAACTAAAAGATTGATAATATTAAACTTGAATTTAGGTATTCAGGTCAACTTTAACCTGGCTTTGGTCATTTCGGCTTTATTACCTTCCAGGTTACAGTCAGGTTTATATAACAATCAAAATAATTATTCTATGAGATTTTTTCACAATTTACATGTTATGAGACAATTTGTCCAAATTTATTATTAAATTCATCACAATTCACAATAAAAAACTAATCAGAAGAAATTGAAAAAGTTTTTATCTGAGGATCGTCCAATTTCTCGATATAAATTTTGGAATTTTGAATCATGTTTTATTGTTCATTAATTTTTGTTTGCTAGAGTCTTGATTTTATAATTTTGTTCTTATTTACATAAAAAATTAGATCAACAATTGCTGAAATATTAACATTCTCAAATTTGACGTTTCTTCGAAAATTCTGAGAAGCTAGATTTCTAGCAAACAATATTTGTATATCCTTTAACATAATTTCTAAATAAACCTTTATCAACATCGAGAAACAATCGAGAATGAGGAAAATCAGTAAACAGAACGAAGCAAAATTAGTACTTGGCCAATAATATATTTTTTCTGATACCCAGATATAAAATTGGGAGACAATTATGGCAATGTCCAGTTAACAAAAACAAACGAATTTCAAACTTGCTTCATAGCTCCACTTCTCAAACAAAAATATATTGGCAAGAAAAATCAATATTGAAAAATGAAATGTTTTTTATTGAGTAAATGAAATTCAAGGGACCACCAAGGAGGAAGACATAGAGTTAAGAGGAACTTCGAGAGAAAGAATCGATATATAAAGAAAAATTGAGATAGCGAAGATCGATAACCAAAGAGTCGGATGTATGAACTCTTTTGCTAACTTGATTAGTTGTCAACAAATTCAACCTTCTATACTAAATTTCAATTCAGTTAAAATGAAAACAAGAAATTTTCCTTTATGTTTTCTTGATCCCCCTTCCAACTCAACTGTCACATTTCACATTGTTCATGCATTCCGCTGAAAACAGCCCATCACTCAGGTGCGCGTCCTAGATAACTTCAGGCAGCAGCGGCAGCGCAGCGCTATTCGACTGCGCGATCAAAACATTGTGACCGATCGTCACAACAATGGCCGCAATCGGCCACATTGTGACCCGCGAAAAGGCCAAAGTCCGCTCAAAACATTTCACCACGCTCCTAGCGCAAGCACAGGCCAGCAGAGAACCTGTCCCACTGAACCCAATCGATTCATCATGTGACCACCAACCCCCGAACCTGCTACGTTGAGGGGCCGTCCAGAGATGCTCACCCCGTCCGTCTGTCACTTTTGTACGATTGTCATCGATGTGGTAATCTGGCTAAACTGTTGACGGTATCAAATCGATCAACGCCCATTGACCCGTACACCGGGGTCCGTACATAGACCCTAGGACCTGACGCGCAATGGGACTTTGGGCGTTTTGCCTGTACGCCCTGTGCCGTGGTCGAAATAAATTACCTCCCATCGGGGGTTCATTAACATGATCATGACAATGTTTTGCCGAACGCGCGGCGCGTACATTGACATTCCTCTCGTGTGCACTGGGGATTATATAATCTGGTTTTGGGGTTGTGCGGTTTTTCACCGCAGGATACCACTGGCTGGAAGGAATGAGTTGGAAAAAATGGGTAAGCAGGTCGATTTTTACCTGTCCTTGTTGTACAAAAATGTGGTTTTGAAGTTGATCATTGCTCAGGCTTTTTTTCGGTAATCGATGTCGATACATCATACCCGGGGTCTTGCTTCAGCGCAGGTATATTTTACAATCTTAAGTTTATTCAATCGATGACCCACAGCTGAAGTGAAAAATCACTTTTTCCTGCGGTTGATCCAGATTTCAAAATGCTACCTTCTGAATTATTAGTTATCGTTAAAAGTAGATAAAACCTACTAATTTTGCTCACCCGACCTGCTAGACCACCTCGACGAAACTGGGTCCCAGCCTGTGCACTCAAATTAAAGGTTTCCAGTCCATTTCGCAGCGATCGACCCCCATCAAGTCACCACCAACGAACGCTATCTCCAACGGTGACCCTCTTGAACAGGAAACGAGAACGCTACTGGACACACCTCGATCGTGAGTCCTCGCCGATTGCACCACTTCCTGGCCCCCTGTCCGACCGAAGATTGATGCGCTCTCGATCGCGATGATATTTCGCCGGTTTCGATCTACAGAGCTAGTTTCGATTTCGGGGATCCTCCAATCTTCAGCGGCTCCTCAACGTGGCCGCGCGTCCACTTCGGCCAGTGACCCTGAACTTCAAACGATTTGTGTTTGTCGAAAACGTGTTTTTCCCTTTAGTTGTATATCATCGACCGGTCCGCGGGCCTAACGCACCACCCATATGACAACGCTCTTCATTGTCATCCTGGTTGGAGGTAGCCACGCAGATCATCTCTTGACGCAGCAGCTGTTTGGGAGGCACTCGACGGTTCGGAAGAAAGATTCAGGGGCAAGTGATACGTGACGTGCGTGCTGTTTTATGATGAGGGGGCTCATAAAAAGGAACCAAATCCGAGGGCCTTGGACAAGGGCGCCCGCCAACGGTTTGATTTGTTGTTTTATTGGTGTGTTTTGTTAGGGCTGAAAGGGTGCCTTGATGAGAGCGTTTAGTGCCGTTGTCACACAAGGTTGATCACAGGTTCTGAGCAATCAAGTTCGATATCGTATGCACAAATTTAATCTTGAGTAGCGTTTTGTTAAACAATGTGTGAACTAACGAGTTTTGTTTTTGTTTGCAGATGAACCTCCGAACGAGGGCCTTTGTAGGCCTGCTCTGTATAGGGCTAGCGCAGGCCCAGCTCAACTACCGGCCCGAGTTCATTTCGGCCGGACAGGGCTTCCGAGCTGCGGCTTCATACCAACAGAGTAAATCAGTTTTCAAACGTCAGGCTCAGGGTGGTGGGGATCCTACCGATGTAATACCGCATGACCAGAAGAAGCAAACCACCTTCTGGTGGGTTGCTCCGGATTCTCCTTTCAAAGCTACTAAAATTGGTGGCGGTGTACAGGAACCGCCGGCAGCTGGCGAACAAAGCGAGGAGCGGCAGCGGCCGTAGGAGCTGCTGGAGGAGCAGCTGGTGGACCGCCAGCCGGTCAGGCAGGAGCCTTTGAGCTACGCGTACGGCCCAGTCAAGCTTCCAAGCGAGTTCCACGAGAACGTCGGAGCTGCTGGAGCAGCTGGAACGGCTGGAACTGCAGGACAAACTGGACAAGTTGCTGGTCGAACGTTTGGTGCAACTGCTACCCGAACAACGGCAACTCAAACTGGCGTTGGAGGTATCGGAGCTGGAGCTATTGGAGCAGGAACTATCACCGGATCGGGAGGATCAACAATATCTAGAACATCGACCGCTACTACCAGAACGTTTGGTACATCCGGTGCCGGAGCTGCCGGACAGTTTGGACAGACCACCAACACCGCTGCTACTGGACAGTTCGGTCAGAACACCAACACCGCAACGACCGGTACCACCGGACAAACGATTGCCGGCGCAACCAGAACGAATACGTTCACATCTACGAATAGGGTCACGTCAGGCTTTGGAGCACCACCGAATCAGCCCGGCCGAACCGGAGGCGTATCGACCACAAGCGCCGTCACAAGAACCGCCACAACTACGTCCACAGGCGTTGCTCCCATTCCCGCGCCACCTGTACCCGTCACCAATACTAATACCAATACCGTTTCAACTGTTTCTAGAAATACTAATACCGCTGTAACAACTACTACCAATACGCAACAGCAACAGCCGCCTCCTTCCGGCGTTGTTACTACTAACACTTTCGGCCAAACTACTGCTACCGCCACCGGTACACGAACCGGTCAGACGCCTCCTAGACAGCCAAGTAATTTCTGCTTTCCGCTTTACTATTCTTTAAACTCTTTCTAGCTTTCCTAACGTTGCCTGACAGGGTCTAACCTCAATTTCTCTCAATTTACAATTCCAACAAATTCCACAATTTTCCAATAAACACACAATAGGTTCCCCAGGCCTCGGTAATACCGTCACCACGACCCAGGAACGCGTTGGCTCAGGCCTTACCACCACATCGTTAACGAGCGGAGTGCGCGTGCAGCCGTTCCTGAAGAAGACCACCGTAACGTCGCACGGGTACGACTACCCGGTGCCGCAGCTCATTCCGTGCTACGAACCGAACAAGGTTTGCACACCAAACGCCTTCTGCGTGGACGGATTCGTCGAGGAGAGCCAGCTGAACCAGTTCAACACCAACAATCAGGTAAGTGCGCGACCATAAATCACTGACCTACCCTGAAGCATGCACTGGAAGAAATGAACCGATTCGAATTTGTTCATCAGACTAGACACGTTAGGAAGCGACTCCAACGGTGACTTTTATGGATGCCTTGATTAATGCGTTCCAGCCGGATTACCGACCGTGTAAATTAGCTAAACAGACTGGTTTGACATTCGAGTGACGCCGAGACAAATGTGTTTCATGCGATGAACGTGACGTGGGTGTACGGCAAAAGGTTTCAGTACGACCTTTCCAAATTGCACCGAATTTGACTACCGTTTGCCCAAACGGTCATGATAATCTGCGATGTCCTCATGAGGCTAATCGCGTTTGGGTTGTTCCGCCCCGGCGGAAACACCTTTCTTGCCGACCGTATTTGGCACGGTCAAACAACTTCGTCGTCGTCGGTTTACCCTCAGGGGTGATGAGGTGTGTGTGGATCAGATATCTGACCAACAAACCGCTCCGTCTGTCTACGCAGACTTGGTCGGATCGCGGCCGGTACAGGTGCCACGGGCGACGGAGAGAGTTCATCGGGCCACGGCAAGACACTGCATGATGTTGACAGTTTATTAAACACTATAACTGCGCGATCGACACCTCGAGGACGACGTCCTACATGGGTGTATGTGTGTGTTTGGGTGAAACGAGTCGGCATTGGATGCGACGGTAGAGATAGCGTAATGTTTTGGTAGTTAGGCGCAGAAATATCTTGAAGAATTTTTAGAGAATCGGAAACCCGAAAAAACATATATTTAGAATCTTCAAGAGAGCTCTTGTTATCAGAAGTCAACAAGGCAAATGAAAGATCTCTCTGTTGATCGAGTTGAGACTATAAAGGAATTCTAATCTTGATCGTCCCAATGAAGATGTCACTGTTCAAAGTTCTTCAGCAAATTGATTACATCGCAGATCTATCAGTACAAATCGCAACAAGCAATCTGACGATCTCTAGAACCTCTCCAACGCACGAACCCCGTCACATACATTAACCTATAACGATCTGTGCGGCAAGGTTTGGCCAGCTAATCAGCAGGGGTAGCCACTTGTCATGGCAGGGGGCGCCTCGGCCAATTTGCTGGAGAACACCCGCGCGATAAGAAGCGGGTCATCTGCTCCAAAGGTTAACCGCGCAAGAGGCGGGAGGGGAGATGCCATTTTAAATCGCAGCTTAAATCACTTGTTGAGCTGGTGAAGTCTTGCGTGTTGCATCGCGGTGGGGTTCTGGCGACCCGAAGATACAAATATCATCTCCGCGAGCATTTGCATTTCTTGCCTGACGAGGGGCTTGCATGTGCGCTATCAGATTCTGTTTCGTTTAAAATAGCGATTGTATCAGCTGTTCGGTGTGGGCTACCATTGAAGAAGCCGATTTGCTACCGTCACCTCACTTAGCACGCCGGCTAAGCATGAGTTGGCGCAGTTTGGCGCTTCTTAACTGTGAGAGACCCACAGCCAAGCAGCTGCTTGCGTATTCATACCATGCATGCTCAATTTATACGCGTACTTATGTTAAATAATTGTTAAAAATGTTTGCTTAATGAAGATGGTGGCAGGAGCGGCTAGTGGAAGGAGGGAGGAATTTGTGTATAATAAATAAAACAGCAATCGGACATGCTACTAGTTGCAGAAGTAAACTCAGGTTAATAAAGTAAATCCAATTTTTAAAAATATTTTATTTAGATGGCAGAGTTTCTTGAAAGTTAAAAAGAGTAACAAAATGCTTGAATTAAAATAATAATTTTTGACCAAATTAGTTAAAAATAATCTTATTGTAATTTATTTTTCATTAAGCTATTTTTATTCTTAATTCAACTGAGTGTAACGAGCAAAGAAGATTGAGATACTTCACAAAATTGAGGAACGACCATCACGGAATTTGGATTATTTTATGCCCCCGAGGGTCATACGGCGACATGATGCAGCATTTGCCAGAAGGGCAGCCCAAAAATTACGCTGAAACCTAGACCTTTTGGCGTAAAATTTTCGTTGATTTACAATTAAGGAATGCGTAGCTCGAAGTCTGAATGACGGAAGTCTGCTCGGATCGCAGATGGAAAACCTTCGTTTGCTGGTTTTGGTAGTGTAATTACTGATTGCCTGTAATTGAGGCAATCATTGATTTAATTGTGGCGACAGCTACAATAAACGTTAATTTTTATAATTGGCCTTTTGGTGCCATAATCAAATATTTATTGATATTTTACATTCTTTTGATTGTTCTTGAACTTTATGGAAAAATTACTTAATTTCAAATCTGATTTTCAAAATTACGAAATGTTTTGAACATCATTATAGTTATGCTGCTATCAAAATTTGGCAAAATATGAATTAATTCATTGACATCTTGAAAAAAATCCCAAACTCTTACGTTTTATACCGATATGTCGTCAACTTACTTAAATTTAATAAAATGATTAAAATTTTATAAATATTTTTTTAATTGACTATCTGAAGAAATCTCTATGTTTTGCGAAATGTCCATACAAAAGTGTTTGTATCTTGAGAATAAATTTTCTGATTGATTTAGTGTGTGTTCTGCACAACAGACTCTCAAATAAACACTGTAAGACGAAAATTTTATCAATTTAGTTCAAAGTTGTAAAAGCATACCCTCGAGAATTTTTTTACAGTTCTGCAAAAAATGCTCGACGGTGGGTGCGCCATTGTGCTTCAATACCTTTAAATAAATCTTTGAAAGTGTCAAACAAACATAATTTGGGATTGAATAAATTACCTGACCCATAAGAAAATTATGAAAATTAGTAAAAAACTAAACATATACAATATGTTTAAAAAGGTAGATGATCACTTACCAAGAGAACTTTTAAATTAATTGTTATTTAAAAAACCAGGAATAAAAATCGTATCTAAAATGTAGAAGGTTAATCTAGCATTTTTTTACAAGAAACCAGTTTTTCTAACCACTTGACTCACCCCAAAACTTCCCACTAAAAATGCTCACGTCACCTCACCCCAACTAGTCCTCAATCAGGCCCGATCAGCGTCAGAGTCGTAGCTCTTTTCCAATGTCCTCTTGGGGTGATTTATTTTTCAAGAACAAACTTTACATTCATCAACGGTTATGGCGCGCGCGAAAGAATAAAATTTCCATACTAACAACGTGGATCGTAACGTCATCCTCCACTCTCCCAGGTGGGGAATGCCGATTACCACTAGCCAAACGCCAAAAAATATCGAAAACAAACTGATCTGGCCAAGAATAGCTTCTGCCAAAGGAAATCGCGATTAGTGTGAAGAAGATAATATTGATTGTGAATAAATTACCGGAAATTTGCGTTTTACGTGCTTATCTTAGCCTGGGGATCGAAAGTTTTTTGCGAGGTTTTGCCAAATCTCGAACACATCAAACTGGGCACTTTAACCGTGGTAGTAAGGAACTGGTTTGGATTTCACTTTTCGTTGGTTGATTGAAATTCAGCCCGAGCATCCTTCGGCGACATTGAAAACTTCCTCACACGGAGTCCATCCTTCGTCGACCGCGCCGGAACGTGCAGATATCGCGCAGAGGAGGATGGTCTGCGGGAACTCTTTTATGACCTACATTTGTTATTCATCGGACACCGCATAGCTATCAGCTGAACCGGACCGACTGTTCTGTAGACTGAGATCCCTTGGGAAGGAAATGAAAAGTATCACTTGAAATTTATTTACTTTCACTTCCTTTCTACAAGTTCCTCCCCGTAGACCATGACTCGGACTCGCGCAAAATCTAGGAGCATTATTTTGCGATAAATTTCCAGGGCGTTGGTGTTTTATTTACAACCTTTTCCATTAATTTCCCTTCTTTTCCATCCCCGAACAGAACTGCAACTCGGCCGAGGAGCAGTGCTGCAAGATTCGCCCGAACCCACCGCCGACCCAGTGCCCAGATGACAGCTACGTGTGCGTTTCGCCCAGCTTATGCAACAACGGTTTACTGAACTTTGATGCGCAGAACGCGATCTCGGCCCAGCAACCGGTAAGTTTTCTTTTACTTTATTTTTCTATCTTTCTTTCTTTCTTTATCTTTCTCTCGTGGACCACGCTTGTCGTTGGTTGTTTTTGTGGTCAAGCGATTGGCTCTAGAGAGCTGTTATTATTTTCTTCTTGCGCGTACTTGCAGTGTACTTCCTTCCTTCTTTGGAGGTTAGGGTGGTTATTTGACCTATTTTTAATTTAAAGTTAGGCCGTTGAAAATATTTTTCAATATTTATGCCCCAACTTCAAACCTGCCTGAAAATCAGGAGGTTTTTTTTTAAACTTCAAAATTGCAATGGAAATAGAAGTGTAATCAACTGAGATCCGTTTAACATGCATTTTCCTGCGTTGATAATCATATTTAGAATGTTTGGACTAGTTTAAAGATATGTTTTTTTTTTATGATAATTTGTTTCTTTGATTATTTTTGTCCAACTTAGCCATTTGGCATGATTTGTTTCTTCTACTAATTTTTATTAGAATTGGCAGATAGTCTTACAAAAGTGCTATGAAAATATTCCAATTTCTGTATCTAGAGCAGCAGTGTTGTGAATGGGCTCGTTCAAAAATTGCG